>NC_056733.1:1556334119-1556634119 GCF_019279795.1 Protopterus annectens
AAATAAAAAATAAATTAAAAAAAAAATATATATATATATATATATATATATATATATATATATATATATATGGGTCTACCTGATAACACCGACATGCTAAAACACTGACAACAAAATCAACGACACCACAAAAACGAAAGTTCAAAAACACGAAACTTCACATGCCCGACAGACCATAATTCCGACAATCAACAAACAAAACAAATCTCCTGTCCAAAAAGCACAGACACAACACAAGCACACCAAAACCTTACAAACTTACACTAAACCTTACATACACAACTATCTATGCACTAACCTAAACACAAACCCTAACCCTAAGGTCCGCCACTATCGCACACTCACCTAACCCGTGCCCTAACCCTAACTCACTTAATCCACCCCTAACCCTACAGTCCGTCGAAGTTTTAATGTTAGTCCTGATAATTACCAAGCTTTATATTTTCTAAAATGCAACTTAGAGCGCAGGGTTTGTATTGACATGATATGCCTAGAGATGTACTTTAGCCATCTATCCATTAATATCGAAAGGTTTTATATGCTTGAGTTTGCTTAGCACAGCCATTTTCATTTGGCATAAGTTTAATAGTAGGCTTCTATTTTGTTTTATAAAAGTTTTAAAAAAAACATTTATTTGATGCTAACTTAAATAATTAATCCTAGCACATGAGTGAGTGTTTAAACTTAGAATGAAAGTATGACATTCATGTTTATATTTTTATTTTTTATTATTATATAATTGGTTTTAAGTAGTATATGTTTAACTGATCACAGTCGACCAATTTTATACTTTGTATTTTATATATATTTTTATATAGTTAGTGTTTCTTTAAATATTTGAATGTGAGTTAAGCACAAGGGAAGTGATGTCACATAGATTTAAAGTATATATATATATATGTTAAAAGCTCTGTGATAAGTTTGGCCTGAGGAAGCCTATAAGGTGAAAGCGCTTGGCAGTTTCTTTGTCAATAAAGTGTTCGTGTTCACAAGACTACATCGTTGTGGTTCCTTCTAAAGTATATTTGGATAGCAGTTTCCACTTGTAATGAGGTGAAGACCGAATTTCAACATATAATAGATTGTGCTGTTTTATTGTGGAACAAGTTTCTGTTTGGTGAGGTGAAGACCGACCTGTTAATTCAAGAAAATTTACTGGATTTAAACAGCCAATGTGTTTCGCTGACTATTTTACAGCAAACTGTTTGCAGAAGATGTGAAACTTTAATGACCGCTATCTTAACAAACAGTTATTGTTCAACATAAACTTGTATTTGGCTATCAATATGGATGGTTACCTTCAACTATCTGAGGCGCTCATTTCAAATTTGCTTTCCATTAACTGTAAGTAAAGAACTGAAACTGGAATAGTGACAGTTGCTCTGCCAAGGTGTCTTGCCATTTATTAACTAATATATATATATATATATATATATATATATATATATATATATATATTTATATATATATATATATACAGATACACACACACACACACACACGCACACACACACATATATATATATATATATATATATATATATATATATATATATATAAAATATATATAGATATGCCCATAAACACAGAGAGAGACATACAGATATCCCTGTTCATTTTTATACATTTACACTTGCATGCATGCACACACATGCCCGCACATGTGCGCATGCACACACTCACACACACATACACACACACACACACACACACACACACACACACACACACACACACACGCATGCATGCACACACACACACACACACACACACACACACACACACACACACACACACACACACACACACACATACACACACACACACACACACACACACACACACACACACACACACACACACACACACACACACACACACACACACACACACACACACACACACACACACACACACACACACACACACACACTCACACATGAATGCAGGTATTATATTATGGGCAGCTCAGTAATGCAGCCGTTGCACCATTGGTCTGCATCTTCTGTGTGGATTCGTATGTCATTCCTTAGTCTGTGTGGCTTTTGCTAGGAACATTTAGTTTACTCTTATATTCCGAAGCTCCAAAGACATGTCATAAGATCACCTGGTAGTTCTAAAAAAATTCCTATAATTTCATTTATGTTCATGTGACCATTTGTGCCTGTGTGTGTGTTTGTGTGTGTGTCCATGTGTGTGTTTATCTGTGTGTGTGTGTGTGTGTGTGTGTGTGTGTGTGTGTGTGTGTATCTGTGCGTGTAAAGTATGCATATAGAATTGAAAATGTTTGTGAAAAAAATCACAGTTATACACATAAATATAGGCTCTATATCAGTTCATCAAAGTCTAACAGCGAACAGCTGTTCATCGAACAGAAATCACAGAATGGCTGTTCATTGAACGTTCACGTCAGGGAACATTTTTTCCTAGGGAAGGAAATGACTTGGACAACAGGCCAACTGACACACACACCACAGTACATAAAGCCCTCCAAAGTGGGGGGCTACGCCCCCACACACTCCCAACTTATCTATATATATATATATATATATATATATATATATATATATATATATATATATATATAAAAACAACTACAGGATCGCACTACGGTGGGGAAAAGGAAAAATTTCCATATGTTGGCCAAGTCATTTCCTTCCTTGTGAAAAACGTTTGCTGATGTGAACATTTGATGAATGGCCATTCGACAATTTTGGTTTGATGAACAGCCATTCTCTGTAGTTAGAATTTGATAAACTGATATAGAACCATAAATATATGTAATTAGTATCTTCCACAGAAAAATTGTAATTTAAATATATAAGTAAAAGAAAGACATTCAAATCAGATTTGTATGCTAAATTGTGGACCTGTCTCTGCAACTTAGAAAATATGAAGACTTTCCGGTTTAAGATTAAATATCTTAGGAAGATAATGCTTATTTTCCAAGTTGAAAACACATTTACTGGAAGAAGTGAAATGAAGATATAAATAATACAGTTATGCATTACACAAAGTGTTCCTAATTGGTTTAATTAAAAATGTGCTTTTAAGAATTGCTTATTGCACTCTGAATCTCTTTAATAATTAGTATTAGCATTATGATAGATCCCTGTGTACAGAATATTTTTCATTTACAAATGTTTGTAATTGCTAATATAATTGTTTATTGTGTGTGACACTATTTATTCATGCGGATGTTTTTCTTCTAGAATATTTCCAGTGATTAAATTTATCAGAATGTCTTCTAAAATTTTTTGTGCTATAATAATACATTTATTAGTCAGACATATAAGTTAGGAAATGCTTCTTTATTCGTTTATGGTTGTTGCCAGTCAGGAATATCAGTATTTGTACATAATACATTGTATTTTAGACACAGGATACAAATCTTTCAGGGCAGCCACTCTTCTGTAGTAGGAGTCTGTTGCACATTCTGCTAATTACATCAATTGCAAAATTTTAAGTATTCTATGTAATTTTCTACAATACCATATGCAAATAAGAAGCTGTCAACACTAGAGGAAAACGATTAGCTGTTTCCTTTAAATACTAGCCCAATAAATGTACTGTAGGATAACAAAAATGTTTGAATACATGCACTGTCTAGTACCTCAGCTAAATGTCTTTAAGGAGAAATGAAGCCAGCATTTGGACAGTGCAGTGGTAGTGTCATCAACTGCCAGCAAGAGGGTTTCTGGTTTGATTTTCAGCTGGGGTGACTTCTATGCAGAGTTTGTAAGTCTTTCCTGGGTTTGTGTTGTTTTCCTTCAGGTGCTCTGGTTTCCTCCCCATTACAAAACCGTAAATCTGGAGTGCTTCTCCATGGCCCTCTGCTGAAAATGGCTTTGTTCCAAGTCAGATTTTCCCAGTAAACAAATGTTAAATAAACAAGCCCAAATTATTTAAAAAGAAAATTAATTAATCAAAAATAAATTAAGAATGATGATTACAATTGTGTTTCAAGGAAATACAGCATGTATCGCAAAAGGTACATCACAACATGCTGCAATAAATATACTAGCATGAACAGCTCAGTCAATTAAAGATTGCCAGCCGAGTTCTCTGTTCATCCTTGTAGGACATCTTTCGGCTTTTTCCCGGTTAGGGGTCGCCACAGCGGAACTCCGGTACACTAATGATTGGCAGTAGATTTTTACATGCTGGCTTGCCGGGCCTAACGCACAACCTTCAACGAAGGAACGCCCATTCACGCATGTCACCACACAGAAGACGCTCTAACTGAGAATCGAACGGGCAACATCTAACTGTGAGGCAACAATGCTACCGCAGCACCACCACCGCAGTCATCTTTGTAGGACATAAAGTATTAAATTAAAAAAAGAAAAGTCTACAAACCTAATAATAAATATTTGTTTTCATCTTATTTACTAACATTTTGAAAAATGCTTTGCAAAAATCTAAAAGCTTTAGGATTACTTTGGAGAAACTGAGAAGCAATCTCTGCTAGATAAATCAATGAGTTTACCTTTTCTGAGGTTGCACATGTACTTTTAAATGTATAACTTAATCATAGTTGCTGAATTTCCATTTCTAATATATCACCTGCTAGAGTAACAAGAACAAATTCTCTGTATACCATAGATGTTCTATTATAACTAAAACACAGTCTGAACTGGAAGTAAAGCTTATTTATCAGGGTGTTGTCATTCCTATACACCATTTCCATTTTGCAAATTTTGCAATTAGAAAATTGAAATGGACCTACCCTTGAAGAAATCTGGTGTGTTGGAACAATTTTAAAATGCAGCTTTTTATTAGTATTCAGTGTCTTATGTTTCAAGAAGCACAGATTATTGAAAAGAAGTCTATTCAATTTTGGTGCTAGTAAAACCTGCAAGTTATCTCTGTTTACACTCCTACCTTCAGCAGAACTCTGTTTAATCACTCAGTTCAGAACTTCTAAAAATGATTTGTTTTTCTTATCTCTTAAATACTTGCTTGATAATGGAAACTTTTATAATCCCTCTCCAAAATATATATAAATTCCCTCTAAACTGTACCATAATCACAGTCTAATGTGATATTTTTAGTGCCCTTAAGAATTCTCTAGCAGCAAAAGCCTCAATAACATGGAAATGGCCAACATCTGCATAAAAGAATTTCATTACTGAAAGCTTGCAATATAACTTACCTATAACAAAGTTTTACTAACTCCCCAGCTCCTATTGTTACATCAATGAAATTCAACTCATTGTGATGAACCTCTAATGTAAAAGTAAGAACTCAACAGCTGAAATTCAGTTTCACAAAACCTTTATAACTATCCTGCATTTCACTTTTCAATGTACAGAAGGTCATAGCTGCATCTTAAGTTCAAAACTATACAATTTGCATGTTGTCATTCACTCAGCAGCTGGGGCTTGGCAGTGAAAATGTTATGATATGTGCTGGTGACCAAGACACACAAGGAAGCAGAAGACACATACCAGCTACAAAAAACAATGAACTCAAAATCCAGCAAGTCTTTATATTCAGATACATATTTCATTCATATGAGCTTTATTCTAATCAAAGGTGAGAGTTACTACCCCCTGTTGTGAAGATCTAGCATGATTGAACCTTTTAAGTTTATAAATAAATTGAACCTCCTGGCAGATAAGATCATCCCTATATTGATTTTAGTCTGTATCGCACCTTTATTTTCTTCTAAGAGGTAGGGTTCCCTTCCAATACATGAAAGCCAGACATAAATATTTGAGAATATAGGCATGTCTGTACAAAAGGTTGTCAGTTGTCTTCTTCCACAGGGTCTGACTTGTTCCATTGAGCACATATTTTTTGTCAGACCATGTGGATAACAACATACTAACCAGTCCTGGTCCTGCACATGCTCATCACCAGGATAAGACTTTGTGCTTACAAAATGATACGCTTCATATACTCTCCTTAAACAAAATACTTTCAAACTCTCACTGAAATGACAAAACATTTTTTATACATAACTGCTGCCTGTACAATCCATTATGTTGTACATGGTCTTTCACTTTAGTAACTTCTACCTTAGTAAAATCTTAGAATTTATAACTGTAACTAGTGTACCTATATCAATGTAAATAGAAATGTTACTACTCTTTGTTTAACTGGAAGTATGTATAATGCAAAGTAAGCAAATGGAGCTTTCTTGCCAGGTCTCTGCTGAAAATGGGTATTACCTAGTCAGACTTTCCTGGTAAACAAAAAACAAACAAATAATTAAATACATGAGTTCCAAAACATACTTGACACGCCACTGCTGAAATAATAAAATAACTTAAAAGAAATAAAATAAAATGTATATGGTGAGCACCTTCCCGGTATAAGACATCACCTCTTCAGACCAGTAAAAATACAAAAATGTAACACACATGCTTTTAAAAATCAGAAACAACCAATCAGCTACAAATAATCAAATGAGGAAATCATTCTCATCCAATCAAAACACTCAAAAAGTATGCAAAATAAACTATAGATCCTTGCCACATAGCCAATCAAAATCATTAGCTATGTGCACAAATTACAGTTCAAACTGAGCCATATAGGCTAATCTACCTAAAGCAGGAAGTTTGCTTTCATTCATAGTAAGCTAACCAATCAAATAACTATCTATGAACACAAATCAAAATACAGATCTAAGCTCTAGCAGACAAATGCAATAGGAAGAAATACTTTCATACATAAACTATAATTATGAAGCTAGACAAACAGTAAACTTAGTGTCTCAAACCACAATTCTTTAGTACAGGTTTGAGAGCTAGATCTTCACTTAAACCAGAAAAGCTGTCAGCTTTCAGACACACTATCTTAAGTTCAGCACACTCAGTCATATTCCATATATCACGTCCCTTGCAAATTTAAGTGAACAACCTCTAGAACTAAAAATCTAAAAATATGATCAACCCCATGATCATTCACATGGTCAAATCATCTGCATACTGTAGTACAGTGGCATTCTTCTTTGTCAGGGCAAGCTCATTAACAAAGATGCTAAACAATATAGCACCAAGAATGGATTCCTGTGGGACTCCAACTGATATGAGGAGATTAACTAGGTAGCTGTAAAACCAGGGGAGGGAGGGATTATCAATGCCTAGATTAGAGGGTTTTTGTAAAAGAATAGTGAGGGAGACAATGCTGAAAGCTTCAGAGAGATCAAGAAAATTGGTTAATACTAGGTTGCCTTCATCTCTGTTTGTATTGATTTTATTAATGAAGCTAAGGGAAGCCATGGAAGTGCTATGGTGGGGGTGGAAACCATGCTGAGGGAAAGACGTGTTTTTGGGTGATATAGTGAGGTTATCGGGCCTGAATGCATTTTCAAGTATCTTAGATAAATGGGAAGAATAGCAATGGGCTTATAATTAGTGAGCTCAGTTGATTAACCACCTTTATGGATGTGGAGGATGCAGTAGTTTTGCTATAGGAGCAGAACATAGGATTCATTGATAAAGTGGTTAATCACTATAGACACAGGGTAGGCTATGGCCTCTGCTGCAAGTTTTAGATATTTACCTGGTAGGTTATGGGGTGTTAGGAAGGTGGTTTTAGTTTGAGCAGAAGTTTATTAATGGTGGAGGTAGCGATTTATTGGAGGCTAGGGTGTGTGGAAATTTTAGGGGTTGGAATGTGCTCTGTTTATTGCTTTGGTTGTTGTTATTGAGTAAGGATGAAACTGAGTTAATAAAGTTGGAGTTAATCGCATTCTCAGTGTTTGTGGGATAGTTTGAATTGATTGTTGGAGAGGGTCATGTTGAGCAGCCAAGGTTTAGGACCTGATTTCGGGAAGAGCAGAATAATTTGAGGTTATTGTGATTATTACTTTGGAAGCTTGTGTAGGAGTTTTACTATCATATTTAATTTGATGTTTAGTTTTAATTTTGAGTTCTTTGAATTTTTGATGGTGAATTTGAGTTTTATTTTTCACCAGGTTTCCCAGGTAGCATCTTGAAGGTCTCATGTAGTACCACAACATCAGATGAGTGCTGAAGAAGCCATGCATGAAATTCAGGTATCTTCTTATAGATACATCTTATGCTAATGTAGAGAGTGAGTAGAGCAAAAGAGTTTGAGGAATGTTATCTTGGGGAGGTAGGGTTTGTGGATAAAGTGGATGCAGTACACATATGGAGGAAGTTGTGCCTAGGGTGTGGTGGACATCCCACTAAGTTTTAAGGCTTGTGGATTATTTTTGTTTGATTTAGGCTTTGGACAGAAGTTTTTTAGAGATTAGTTTGTGGTGTAAAGTTTTGTATTTAAACAGATGTGTACATTTAAGAAGGATGCAGTTGGAGCTATGTAAATGGACTTCATTTGGGAGTTGGTAGATATAGTTTGTGGGGTGAAAGATGATGGGATTAACAAATGAGAAAGGGGTTTGGGTAATAGGAGGTTCAGTGGGAGATGAATAAGAGGAAAGGAAGAGAAAGTACTACTGAGTAGAACATATTAGAGGAATTAATTAATTGGTTGGGAGTGCTATCTTATGAGGGAATTCTTATGAGTTAATATTTGTGAGCTGGTAGATTTTATGTGGAGATCAGAGGTTATTGAGCTGTACATCTAAAACACACAAAATACATATCTATATCTATAACTATATCTTTATCTATCTATCTATCTATCTGTCTATCTATCTATCTATCTATCTATCTATCTATCTATCTATCTATCTATCTTCCTAGTTGTCCTCTATATGACTGCATATTTTTAATGTTGTAGCTAAAAAATGGCATTAAGAATTTCAAGCACACAGAATACCAAATTCCCTAAATATGGAACACACAAAAGCTTGAGAAAGGAAAGGCATTTTATCTCCTGATCTTCACATTAAATCTCCTCATAACATTACCTTCAAATTCATCTAAATAGTGGCAGTATTACAGGAAAGCTTCTATTAAGATAAGTTGAGTTAGTCATCTCCAGTCATCCACAGCTGTGGTTGTATTAGGGTGGGCAGACTCATTGACCATGGGGCCAACTGCCAAAACTTGGATACCTGTAAGTGAGAAAGACTGTCAGTCAGTACACTGTGAGTCCCTGGAGTATGTTCAATAGAAAGGGATAAGTTAATCTGTAAACTATGAAGAAGTATCAGCCTTAAAAGAGACTGCAACTTAAGATAAGGTGTAGAAATAGGGTTGAGGGAGGGGTTAGTATTAGTATTAGGGTCAGCACCCACTATTAAGCTCTGCCCCTATACCACCTTAGTAATGTGTACTAACGCTAACCCTAGTAATAGTTGGCAGCATCTATGGGCTCCCAACACAAAGAAACACATGGGCTGCCATTAGATTCTTTATTAGCTTATGCCAGAACTTACTAAAAATTGAGAAACTGAGGTTCATAGGTTCATAGGTAAGTACTAAGCTATCTGCCCGAGGGCATCTATAAGCCTAGCCAGAATGGGTTGGCTTTCACTGCCCCCTTAGATTAATTCCCTGTGCCTCGGTCCAGCAGAGCCATTAGTTCCTTGTGCCTCTGTCCAGAAGAGCCACTGCAGTGATCCTGGGGTAAAGTTTCTGTTTCCCATCCACACATCAAGGTTTCTCTTGAAGAGTTTTAGTGAGGGGCTCTGCCTAATGTAGATTGGAATCCTGTTCCAAAGCATGGGGAGTCTCTGGGACAGGAATCTATCCCTCCAGCATGTCCTAGTTATCATTGTGGTGAGGTTTAGTTCCCTAGAGCGTGTGCCTCTTGGGGATTTGTTTTTTTTTTTTTTTTAGGGGGAGCATGTCCGTCAATTCTGGGTTGGACATGGCCTTGTATGTCAGGCAGAGATCACCTCTGAGTAAGTGGTATACAACCGAGAACAGCTGGAGTTTTTTCAGTTGGGCTGCATAGTGCATATGTTTGAGACCAGTAATCCATTTGGTGAGGTGCTTCTGTGGTCTTTCCAGCTCTTGCAGGTGTCTTGTAAGGTACATCCCAAATGGGGTGTTGTTCTCTATGATGGGTCTGATGAGTGATGAGTAGCAGGGCACAATAACCTCTTTTGTTTTAGACGCGAACCATTTTGTGATTAGGTGGGCCACATAGAAAGATTTTCTAACCACCTTGGCAATATGATTATCAAAGGAGAGATTACTATCTACTTGGGTCCCCAGATCCCTTATTACATTTTCTGTATTTAGGGGACTACCATATATGTGGTAGTTCTCGGGTACTTTGTTTTTTCCAAAGGGGATGACTATGCACTTTTTGGCATTTAGCTTGAGGCCATGATTTTGACTCCAGATATCCGTCTCAGTGAGACCCTTCTGGAGGAAGTCTATATCAGCTGGAGAGTCAATTATGGCCCCCAGTTTGCAGTTGTCTGCGAACTTGGTCAGCCATAGTCCTCCTGTGCTTACCTGTACCTCTGAGAAGTATATACCAAACAGGAGGGGTACCAGTACTGAGCCCTGGGAGATGCCACTTGTAACTGGTTTAGAGTCAGACCTAGAGCCTGCAACTCTCACCATGTGGGTTCTATCCATGAGCCAATTGGTAACCCATCTCATGACGTAGGGGTTTATGTTCAGGTTGGTGAGCTTGTCAATAATACCAGAATGGGGAATGGTGTTGAAAGCCTTTGTGAGGTCTAGGTAGGCTGTGTGGACCTCCTTTCCCTTGTCTAAAGCCTTGGTAACTGTCTCAAAGAAGTCCACCAGGTTTTGGAGGCATGATCTGCCCTTAACAAAGATAAACTGGGTAGAGTCCAATGTTTGCAGGTTTCCAATGTCTCTGTTAATGAATTCCATGATGATGCGCTCCATAGCCTTGTAGACTAGGCAAGTTAGGCTTATAGGGTGATAGTTCCCAGAGTCCGTTGTGGCTTCACCTTTGTGGAGTGGGATAACTGATGATGTGCGCTACTCCATGGGTACGTAGCCTGTAGAGAAGCTGAGTTTGAACAGTGTGTTTAGGTGAGGGTTTAGTTCATTTTGGAGCTCATGTAAGACACAGCCTGGCATACTGTCTGGTTCCATTGAAGCTGTATTTCTGGCTTTGGATAGGGCTGTTTTAACCTGTGAGTCAGTGACTGCCGGGTCATTACATTCTTCTGTTATTGTTGTGGGCCCTTTAGGGGGTGAGAGGTGGGTGAAGTTTGCAATAAACCTGTCTGCCAGAATGTTGGCAATATCAGTCGGTTCAGTGTATTTTGTGCCATTCTGCACTAACTCAGAGCAGACCTGAGAGTTTCCACTTAGGTTCTTGACATAGCTAAAGAACGCTTTGTGGTTATCTTTGGAGTCCTTGGCAATTTTTCTTTCAAAGCTAGCCTTGGATGATTTTATGAGGGATCATAGTTTCTTGCTGATACTGATCAGGGATGTCTTTCCTTCTTGGGATTTTACTCTTTTCTGCACTAGTTTCCTCCTTCTATTGTATAGCTTGTTTATGGCAGGGGTCCACCAGACTGGTTTCCTTTTCTTGGAGGAGTGAGTCTTGGTTTTGCTTGGGATAGCACGAGCCATGCTTTCTTGCACGTGCTCATAGAGTGCCTTTTTTGTAAGGGATTCATCAGCTTGAACAGCATTGTCCTTTAGCATGGGGGCTGTGAACCTTTCCACCTCAGTCTTAAGTAATGTGAAGTTTGCTTTTGAAAAGTTTTTCAAGGTGGTTTCCTTGATTGGGGGTGGGGGTGGAATGTGGATATCCAGAGTGATTAGTCTATGGTCTAATCTAACCAGCGAGGGTTTGACCTCCGGTATAGACCACCGGTCACCCATGCTAGTGATATGTTGTCACCTCTGGTGGGGGTGTTGACCAGTTTATCCAGGGCATTCGAGTTTATAAATTCTAGGAAGTGTTGGGCAAGGGAGTTAGTACTTGAGTAGTTCTCCCAGTTAATGTTTGGGTAATTGAAATCAAACAATGTTAGGGCATTTGGTAGGACCTTCATATTTTCCAGTGTCTCCAGAAACGTGGAATGGGGGTCCTGAGTCAAGGTGGGTGATCTGTAGCAAGCTGCAATGTGAATTGCAGTTTTTCCCGTTGTTAGTTGCATGTGGATGATCTCTGAGGCATTGCGACATTGTTAGTTTGCTACTTAACATTACAATGGGATAAGAGAGAAGCCTACAGTATTATTAAGGTACACGTGACAGTTCTTAGCTTGTTGGTGAAGGTTTCTGGTCTTAAAGACGTTTCCAAATATTAGCTCATGAGAAGATTATTAAAAGGTTTTGATAGGATCAAGAGTCTTCTGTTTCATGCCATAACCTTGTTAAAAAATTGTTGGAGACTATTTTATGGGGTGTGCATGGAATAGGACTATTGCACATGCACTCTATGGGCTACATATTTTCATATGGCTATATGTAAGAATCTTATGCCTCAGTGAACTGTTGGGGTATTTGTGATGGACCCACATGACTGTAGTATAGAATGCTATTTTAATGTGGATTCACAGGTCCAAGCACAACCAAAGCACATGAGGTCACAACAGGGTCTATATCATATGAGCGAATCACACAAACTGAAAACGCTCATATCAAATGTACCAGACCTCGAACTTCTGATTGTGGTTATCTTTGGAGTCCTTGGCAATTTTTCTTTCAAAGCTAGCCTTGGATGATTTTATGAGGGATCATAGTTTCTTGCTGATATATATTCCAACTCCCAGATCGCACTACAGTGAGGAAAGGGAAAATATCCCATTCTGCACTGTACCGCGATCTCAGAAAAAGCACTTCGAGGTCCAGTATGTTCGAGATTATAAGCGTTCGCAATTTGTGCGATTTGCTCATATGATATAGACCCCGTCACAACATTATTTTAGAAAGATCTACCAAGACCTTAATCTGCCTCTTCTGTTGGCCATTTAGCCACTGTAAGCTTTGTAGTACAGTTTGCTTAGATGTTTTTTTTTTTTCCCCAAAATGAGTTTATGCATTTCCCAAGGACCTTAAAGACTGTTTACATAAAGCTTTATCTTGTCAGGTCTTGTCATCTGTGGGTAATTCTTTACAATCATTTGTACAGGCCAATACACTGATTTGGCTAAAGAAGGACAGCCAATAGAAGATGTCGAAAGGATACGTCATCACACTCCTTTTAGACTTTCTTTAGATAGTTTATTTATCGTGATATGTTTAACTTTTACTTGTTTGCTTTGTTGCTGGCAGAATGCAGGTCTTTATTTAGGGCCATTATCTTATTTTACATATAGCCACTACAGACACAACTCAAAAAGGCAGTTTGTATTTGGGCATTGATCCTCATGTATGGAAAATATTTTGAAGTGTCTGTCTGGGAGTGATGTGGGATCAATTGCTGTCAACATTACAAAAGTTCCCACTGGACTTAGTATAACCATGTATTGTTATTGTACATCTAGATAGTAATGACACAGGTAAGATTCCCAATTGTAGGCTGCTCTCTAGTATCATCAGGGACATTGTAACTAACTATCCCACACTTAGAGCCCTGTTGTTCATAGCCTAGTCATCCATAGTTTCTAGACTATGTTAGCATCAGACATATAAGCCCACAGCATTAGAGACTGTCCATAAAATTTTGAACCACGGCTAAAAGAAACCCCATCTGGTATCAAGCAGACGGAGCCTACCTCTCTGAAATAAGGTTTGACTTGTTCATCCTGTACTGGTCTTCATTTTTACAAGGTTTGTTATTTTATGATCAGTTTATAACATTTTTGATTAATCTGTCAAGTATTACATGATAAGTCCATAAACACACACAGATAGATAGATAAAATATATATCTATATCTACATATATCTAATCTACATGCATGTATGTATATATATATATATATATATATATATATATATATATATATATATATATATATATATATATATATATACATATATATGGGGCCCTTCATTTGTTCGAACTTTCAAATGTTCAAAACTCATATGGCCGACACCATATGAGCGAACGCTTAAAAGGCCGACAAATGATAGTGAAGACCTGAGTTTACAGGTAGGTAAATGGTGCTATTTCAGGATGTTGGTCTTTTGGAATGGCGATCATATGGCGTTAGCCATATGAAAGTCGGCATTCTGAATGATCGACATTCTTAAGTAGACCCATATATATATATATATATATATATATATATATATATATATATATATATATTTATATGGGTCTACTTCAAATAAAAAAATACCCACATACCCAAAATTGAAAAGACTGATACAAGAACACTGAATCTTCATTTAAATGACTACTCACATAACTGACAATTTACCCAGGAAAAGGAGGCAGTCAGCCAACATGTGGAAGTTTGTCCTTTTCCCCACTATAGTGCGATCTCGCAGTTGGTATAATTAGTTGGAGGGGTGGGGGGTGAAGCTCTCCACTTTTGTGGGTTAGGAATGCTTTGACATGGAGTACTTGTGTATGTTGGCTTACTGCCTCCTTTCCCTGGGTAAATTATTGGTTACATGAGGAGTCATTTAAATATAGATTCAGTGTTCTAATCTCGGTCTTTTTGTTTTCAGGTATGACAGTTTTAGATTATTTGAAGTAGGTGGTCTATAAATATATATATATATATATATATATATATATATATATATATATATATATATATATATGTCTATATATATCTATACACACATACACACACATTTGTCCTCATTTAATGCCTACATATAAGTGGGGAGCAGGCTTCCATGAGGGTTTGTCTTATTTCATCACCTGTAGTCTTTCCTGAATAAATTAAATCTTGAAGAAGGTTGGAGCGAGGGGTCTTTCAAAGCTGCATCTGGCCTGCTGGCAGTTTGTCCAAAGGGGCAGTCTGAGTATGCCACTCAGTCTGGTAGAAGACAGCACTGATTAGAGGTGGTGGTCTGATACACTGCATGGCTGATAGAGCTTTTCAAATACTTTGGGTTATTATATGTTCGCTGTTAATGAAATGTTGATTTTCAGTTATGACAAATTGAGATGTTTATTCAATAAATTGGTAAATCATATATGAGTCTCCTTGTGTTATTATAAGTCAAATCTGGCATGTGGACAATACTTTTTTACCAAAATAGTATCTATGCACCATGCCTCATTATGTTAATATATTAGGGTACTAGGCAGACCATTCCATATGAGGATAGCTAATTTTGGGAAGCAGTTAATTGTGCTTGTAGCATTTATTTGTCCATTCGCTAGGTTCCACTTGGAGCATCTTGGGTCAAATATGCTGTTACCAATATTTACACCTAGGCATTTAAGCAAATATAGATATGTAACTGCTCCTTGAGTTAGGAAAAGATTTCCCCTGATTATTTGATAAGAGAATTCATTTACTGATAAATGAATACAGACAAAGAGAAAGGGACTTGATATTGTTAAATGAAAATCCCATTCTGGTGATGTTTTTAGCTCAGTCTTGAATAGAATGTGTAGTTTCAGACAGGCTATTAGGGTATATAGACTGTTACATGCTAACTATAAGAATTAATCAGTGAAAGTTAAAAAAGAATGGGAAGAGAGAGTGGGAAGGCATTATACAAAAAATAAATAAACAACTAAATGAAAACAATGATAAGACATCTGTATTTATTTCAAGTATGTAACACAGTCCAGAAGATTTGAGATTTTCACTTGAAAGTATTTGTATAGGTATATAGGTATATTTGTATCCCAAATAGACTTCACAGATTTTTTTCAGGTAGATAGCAAATGCCAGTTGTAGGGTGGGAAAGAGAGAGATAATTGGGAGCATGTCTTTTGGGAATGTAGCATTTTAAAAATTCCCTATGGAATACACTGTCAGAAATGTTAGGGGATCAAGCTGGTTGTAACTAAGGAAATGTTTCTTTTGAGCTGGCATATATGATCGAAATTGCTCAGACACAGAAAGACCTTTTTAAGTTTAATGTTGTTGGCAGCAAAATACAGTTATTGAACATGGAAATAAAAATGTAAATCCTCCATAACTGAAGTGCTAACTGTTCTCTAGGAAAGTAGAAGTGGGATCTTTAGGAAAATGAAGGAGCAAATCAAAAAGAAAGAAATAAACAGAATTTGTGGAGATAATACATGCAGTGTTCAGGAGAAAGAGTTAAATTTAAGGAAAGGCGAGATTTGAACAATGTACATGATTTTGGAGTGGATGAAAATTGTTACAATTTATACAGCACAAAAATAGCAAACAAAATGTCAGTATGGTTTGTTTTCTATTACTGGACATGTACCTATGTTATGTTTTAAAACTTCATGGTTAATAAAGATCCATATAAACCCTTTTTCCTATTTTTGCACATGGGGTCAGGGTGTCACTTCAACAGTGACAACCATCTAGAGGCAAGGTTCACACCACTAGGTGGCTAGCCCTGCCACGGCCGTTCTTCCATACCACAATCATGCATGTAAACTCACACCTATGGCCAGTTTAGATTGCCTAGTCCAACTACTGCATGTGTTTGGAATGTAGGTGGAAACTGGTGTACCCAGAGAAAACCACACAAGCACAGTGTGGACATGCAGACTCTGTATAGAAGGAACCCCAGCCAATAATCAAACTGGGGATCCTCTTTCTGCGAGCAACAATGCTATCAGCTGTGCCACTGTTTAAAAAATATATAATAAGAAAAACAATAAGGTTCTACTTAAACTAGTCTAAAATTATAACTTTACCTTTATTTTCTCCTTCCAGTGTCTCTGGATTCTTTCTACATGTCTCTTTAATTATATTTTTAAATGTGTTTTACAAGGTAGCAGAGTATTCAGTCTAGATATATAACTAGTCCAATAAAGGACAAAAAGTAAAAAACAGTGATGTAATATGTTCCCGTAATATACTAACTTGCTGAACTTTACACACAGCCTGTCAAATCTGAGTCTGTTGTCTGCATTATTTCCATATCTTAAAATATATATGCTGATGCCTGTTGAGCATATAATTATTTATAGTAACCTTAGACTAGTGCCATATATGTAGATGATACAACCTCTGAGACTGTTAGCTTTGGCAGTTTTATGCATAATAACAGCAATCTGTGAAGCAATCCATGTTCAGCCTCTTTTATAAATGTTATCTTTCTGTTCTGATTGTTGTTGATGTAGAAAACTTCCTTTCTCTGTTGATTACCAGCCATAGATTCAAGTAGATAAGTTCTAATATACTCCTAAATTGGGTAATTTAGTGACCATTACATCATGATAGACTGAGCCAAACATTCAATACAAATCTTTAAAAATAATTTCAACCTATAAATTCACATCTACTTTTCATAAAATATAATCACCATAATCCCAAGATAAAATACACAATATTAAATGCTATAGAGAAATCTTTTCTGTAGAAAAAGTATGTAATGTTGTCTCTACCCACCCAGTCTTCCCAAGTGCCTGATGCTGAGTGCTTGGTAATCTGACAGTGCAAAGTTTTCTATATTATCTTTGATGTGCCACAGAATAAGCTAATTGACCTTAAATATGGATGAGATGTTAGAAGCCTTCCCCTTAGAAAATGAAATAATGATTGTATTTTTTAGTCAATCACTACTAAATAAAAAAAAAAGAAATCGATGCTACATTTTTATTTACTCGCGTCTTACAAAAATTAGATGTCTATGTGTGGCATATTACTTACTGGTCTTCAAAGAACCCAGATTACAGCAGATGTTAGATGAATTAAAACCCAACTAAGTGTTCTGACATCTATTATTTCAACACCCATTTTGGCCACTCAGTCTCATACTGCTGGACCCACATCAATGTTTGAAATAATCTATTCCAGGGTTTGGTAAATATCCAAGTGCATGCCGGATTGGCTAGATGTTATGCTTCTCTTGACTATTCCACAGCTTTTTAGGAAGACATAAATGTGCACCGCTATTTGCTGAGTCCCCCTCCAAGTCTGTATTTGTCCTGGCTTGAACTGGTTTAATACTAAATTTAATCTGGATTCAAATTTATCTATACTGTCTGCATCCTATTTTGTCTCCATTCCCTTTCCATTTTTATATATGGTGTACATCCTAAATTATTAGGTTACTTTCATCCTTATTACTAATGAATAATATTTTCCCATGCTGCCATTACATTCTCTAAGTATTGCATTTCTCGCACAATTTTACAGCCTGTCCTTCTGGAGGGAAGAAGTGCCATTCAGTTCTGTACGTTTAAAATGAGTGCATTAGGCACATTTACACCATCCAGTTCTGTACATTTAAAATTAGTGCACTAGGCGCATTTACTTCTCAGTTGGTGAGCTCAGTTATAATTATCTTTATTCCTAAGAAAACTTTTCTTTGACCTTTAGATAACTGCCTTAAATGGTTCATTTTTTCACAGATATGATTAGTCTACTTAAGCAAAGTATGGAAAGGATCACTTATGTCCAAGTAAATTGTCTCTTTATAACTAGATGACCATCTAGTCTCATACAGAAGAATAGTATCCAACACAGCATTCACTCTACTGTTTGATATAGATGTTGCATATTGGTAAAGCCATGCATGAAATATTTTTCTATATTTCTCCTCCAGTCTTTGTTGGACATATTCAAATCTCCACCTATAATAAGCATTAGAGAATGGATGCCCATACATTCCTTTACTAAGTTATGAAACTTAGCATTTCTTACTTGGAGTGCTCAATATAGCGATATCTATCTATCTATCTATCTATCTATCTATATACATATATATCAAACAGACATACTGTACTATCATGCAATGTTGCCCTTTATAATACTGCCAAGTAAGTGCGTGAGTTATGTCCATGCCCATTTTCTGCATTGCAAATTATTTCCTAACATATTACCCAGAAATCTCTTCTCTCATATTTTCCATTGATAGATTACACATTGTGTTGACCTATCCCATAATTCTAGCTATATACTTTATATATACTTTCAAAAAGTATTTCTCCATTTAAGTTTCTTCTTTAAACTTTTAGGTAAGTTCATGCTTTTAGTTTACCTTCAAAGTACTTTGCCAAGCTGATCCCAAGTAAGACACACAACAAAAGTAACCAACCTGATATTTATTTATTTTATTTGATATATGTATCCTGTAAAGGAAAGACCAACTGGGATAATATCTCACTTTCAGTGGATACCAAAGGAGAAAAGTACCACATTGACATAATACAGTTACAGTTAAATATAGTTATTACAATATCTAATACAGAAGAATTATACACTGAAAAAGCTCATTCAGACTCTTCCTGTAATATAAATATTAGTTTGTTTTTGTTTTCTTGTAATTTGTATTGCTTCATTACCTTCTTATATTTTGCACATTATATTATATTTTCTTATTTTCTTTACACTGTGTTTTACTTCTATTCTGCTTTAAATTGCACATTTCAGTTAAGAAAGAAACCCTGGATGTGTTTCTTGTGAATCAAACAGAAAGTCAATTTTCCCCACTCTGCCACTCTCGAGCTGTTGTATTTTTAAACCCTACATTCTCAGTAGTTGACCACCCCTTATATCAATTTGACCATGTATTCCTCCTCTGTCCTCTTTCAGTGTCTGTTGTCAGTAAGCACAATATTATCATTTTATGAAATCTCTCCCATTCAGCTATTTAAATGTATTGTCCATCAAACTGTATTCCATAGATTCAGAATACTAAACATCCACCCCCTTCCAATATATCTTGTTCTTTTAAAATCAGTGGATGTTCCTTAGATTGCTTGAGTTATCACCTCTTTCATATCTAACTGCTTAGTGCCCACTGCAAGTCTTAGGATATTAATCCATTTTTCCATCTTACCCTTAAAATCTTCAAGATCTGGACCAAGACCACCAATTATTGGAGAGCCCACATTCTGCCTGTCAGTAGTCATCTTGGTATCAGTGGTTCTGTTTTGCTCCTGGTGAGAGAAGAAGCATAAGGACATTGATATTATTTCTTTGGGACTGCTGATCACCAGAAAGCCTGATAGCTGCTTCGTAAGTGCAATCTTGGAATTTATACTTATATTTTACTCCTGGTGAGAGAAGGAGCAGAGGGAATTGGATCCTGACCCCCCCTGAGTTAGTAGTGTGCATTTGTGTGAGATCTTTCTGATTGCTCTGGTTGCTATTCAAGACATCTACCAAGAAAAGGCTACAACAAGCCTGCAGATTCCTGCATCATCTGGGACAAGACTGTTGATCACCAAAGAGCCTGTGGCCTGCTTCTCATTTTGGGATTGGTGCTACTGTTTTGCTTCTGGTAAGAGAGGAAAAGCAAAGGGGTATTGTATCCCAGCAGCATGAAGCTGTGGTAAGACCAGAATTAGTAGCAGCCAGGCAGTAGCCTGTCAGGTGAATCTCCTCTTTTCATCATTCTTGACAAAGCTAATAGTTTCTTTTCAGTAAGTACTGCTTGCTTAGCTGCTGTTGAATCTAATTTCAGAATGTCTCCCTAAATACTTCATCCATAAATCATATGGGCAAAATTTAGTAGTTTTCTTTCAAGGCTTTGGCAGTTCCTTGTATAGATGCAGACACCATGAATTCACTTTTTATGTTTAAAAGCACCCTTGGAATTTCACCAATACCTAGCTGCACACAGGGCAACTAGTTTGCAGTGATGCACACTGCCCCAAAGTTGTAAACTAGATACTGCTGACATCACTTTATATTCTCACCACAACTGTTTAATCAATAAAAAGAGGATATGAACTTTCTCCAAAATCTCCATTACCAGCTTGGCGGATATGGGCATTCTAAGGCAATGCAGAAATTGAATTAGACCTCTCAACATGTCATCCAGGAACAGGATGGAAGACAACTACCAAATAATTTGGTATATATGAAATTTAATATACAAAAAAAAAAAAACACTAAAAACAATGTGAATACCACAGGACCAATAATATGGCACCCAACCATACAAAAACACTGATCATAGACTGAGTGCTTTTGTTCCACCACAATACATCAGGACTTCATCAGAATAAAGGAAATTAAATCATCAAGCAAATGTATACACATGCCACCCTTAATTTATTAATTGAATTCAAATACATAATAGATAACAGAACAAATCTTTACATTTTTAAAGAAAATGAATTTATAATGTTTGATATGCTAAACTATAGCTTTGCATCCCTAAGTTTGAAAACAGAAAGAATTGAAACATACATAACCCCACGTTAACCCCCTACAGGGCCCATCTCTATACTAGAAGAATGCAAAGTTCCTGTAATCATGGCTGCACAGGTAAAAATCTCACTCACCAAAGCCAAGAACACAGCATCCATGGGACATGACAATATCCCAGGCTGCATTCTACATGAACTACAGAATGAACTGGAACCCCACCTAAGTACCATGTTCAATCATAGCTTCACCTCAGGCTTTGTGCGCATTGAATGGCACAGTGCAACGGTTATCCCACTCCAAAAAGGGGGAGCTACGACAGACCCCAGGAACTGCCACCCCATTAGCTTGATGAGCCTGGTCTGCAAGGCCATGGAACGTGGAACTCATAAATAAAGACATTGGTAATCTCCAAACTCTGGACCACACACAGTTTGGGTTTGTAAAAGGCAGATCATGCCTCCTTAATCTGATAGACTTTTTTGAAGCGATCATCAAAGCCATAGATGAGGGTAAGGTGGTTCACACAGCCTATCTAGATCTCGCCAAGGCTTTTGACACCATCCCCTACTCTGGAATTATAGATAAACTCACTAAACTAGGTATAAATCCCTATGTCACAAGATGGGTTGCCAACTGGCTTACTGACAGAACCCACACTGTGAAAGTAGCAGACTCCAAATCCGACTTCAGACCAGTGACAAGTGGAGGACCACAGGGTTCAGTCCTGGGTCCTCTCCTGTTTGGTATCTACTTCTCTGAAGTACAGACTAACACAGAAGGTCTTTGGCTAACTAAGTTTGCAAATGACTGCAAACTAGGAGCCATAATTGAAAATCCTAACGATGTAGACATCCTACAAAAGGGCCTCAATGAGAAAGATGCCTGGTGTCAAAGCCATGGCCTCAAGCTCAATACCAAAAAGTGCATTATCATCCCCTTTGGTAAAAACTTTGTACCCATGAACTACCACATAGGCGGTAGTCTAATTAACACTGAAAGTGTGATAAAAGACCCTGGGTCTCAGGTGGACAGTAGTCTGTACTTTATAATCACATTGCCACAGTGGTCAGGAAGTCCTTCTACATGGCACACCTCATCACAAAAGGTTTCTCATACAGAAAAAAAGAGGTCATTGTACCCCTCTACTCATCACTCATTAGACCCATTATAGAGTACAGTGCCCCTTTTGGTATGTACCTCACAAGACATCTACATCAACTGGAAAGGCCGCAGAAATACCTTACAAAGAGTATTACTGGCCTCAAACAGATGTCCTATGCAGACCGTCTAAAAAAACTCCAGCTTTACTCTGTCGCATATTGCCTACTCAGAGGCAATCTCTGCCTAACATACAAAGCTATGTCAGACTCAGAGCTGTTGGACATGCGCCACTTAAAAAATCCCATTCCCTCTGACCTAAACCTTGTCACCACAATAAACAGAACATGCTGGAGGGATAGATTCTTGTCCCAGAGACTTCCCATACTCTGGAACAGACTACCTATCTATGTCAAACAGAGCTCCTCATTAGCACTCTTCAAGAAAAATCTTGATGACTGGTTGGGAAATAGGAAATTCACCCTGGGGATCACTTCTGTGGCTCTGCTTAACAGGGGCACAGGAAAATAATTTTCTGGGGTGGCGAAAGCCAGGGTACCTTTTTGGCTAGGGTTATATAGGCCCTAGGGCCAATAGCCTAGTACCTACCTATGAAACTATGAACTAATATTCATTTTGACTGGCCTCAACAGTGGCCTGCATCCTAAGTTGCAACAGCAATCCACTATACTCTAATCTGGTTTAACAAGCACTCCACCTGAGATTCAGGATAACCTTTTCCAAAATACCAAATCTGAAACCCTTAACAAGGGGCAACAAAGGGAATTTTTATTATAAGGCATTGTTCATATTAGCCTTCCATTATATCAAAAGATCTTCATAAATTGGCTTCTGAGAAGGAAGGACAACTTGTACATTCAGCTAAATATATTAGACCTTTGGTTTCAGAATTAAAAAACATAAAAGTCACTTTACTACCAGTAACATTAGAATACGATCTACTTCTTCATATATAAAATAATGTTTGCCAGAACCACAACCTTTGGTCTCTATCTTAGCTGACTGTGATATATATATTTTATTTTTGCTTCTTTAATAGATTTAAAGCACTGTTTCAAATTAATTACTGTTTTATTTACAAACACAAGTTTAAACCCTAACAATTCCAAAATACTTCCATTTGTCTTAAAATTATTCTAAATTATTATTTACAATTTCAATATCTTTATTTGAACCAAAATTATGCTGAACAGTCAAAGGCTTTTCAAATGCATCATTGGCCTCTTTAGACATGCTAACATCATTTTTAATAAGGGGGCTACCTTAGAACTATCACAGCAAAACAATGGTTTATACTTGGTGTTCTATCCTAAACCCACTTGTTAACTAATGTCCCTAACTAATTTAGCTGATTATTTCCTGCTATCAAACATATTCCCATTTTCAACCTTTCATCTTAAAAGGTTTCCCAAGTTGACTCCAACCTGTCCAATCTGACAAACTGACCTTTGACCAAACCTTTTTTCCGAGAATAGGTGTGATGGCTACTGACATGTAGTTAACTATTACTGAAAGTAGGTTTCCTGAAAATGTTCAAAATTAAACCTGTATCAGTTTTATAAATGGAGGTATCTAAATAATCAAAATGTTCAAAATTAAAACTGTAAGTGAACCCCAAAAAAGTCGAAGTATTGTGAAGGTACACAACAAATTCCATGTTTCCATATCAGCCAAAAGAATGAAGATATCATCCAGGTACCTGCGGTATAACCTACAATTAGAAAGTGGCAACATTGGAAGACTTTTTTTAGTCCCAAGCATATAAAATTAAATTGGCATAAATAATGGCTCAAGAGGCACCCATAGTGACACCTTTGATTTATTTGTATCATTCTCCCTCAAAGGAAATATAATTATTGTCAAAAACTAAATTCACAAAGTCCATGATTAATGCCAGTTAATTACTGGATGGAAACTTCAAACTGAAATTTGCTTCCTGAAATAAACCCATTCCCTTTTTCAGGAGAACACATGTGAACAGGTCCACAACATCTACTGTAACAAAATATACATCTAGGCTCTAAATGTATGTCTCAATCTGCTGAGGAAATCCCAATAATCTCTAAGTAGATGTAAAGGAGTTTGAAAAACTGGTTTTAACTTCCTATCAATGTAAACCACCAGGGGATATGTGTTTTAAATTTTCTGCTGCAACAATGGGCCTAAAAGATGGATTACTAACATCCTTGGGACCTTTGGAAGGCCAAAAATGGTCAGAACATAGGCCTTAGCCACATATAATAAAACTGAACACACCAAGTGTATGATATTGCATGAGACAATCATCCAATAACATATCTTGCCATCTACAAGAAAACTTGCAAATAAGTGTCATTGTCTTCCAAAAGCCTCAACATAATAGAAGAATAATCAAAAGAATTAAGTATATCAGTCCCACCAGCTTAATAATTCAAAATAGATTTATCTGTAGTAATTTCTTGTAACAACTTATTTTCTTTTTTAGACAGGTTACTAACATAGCCTTTGCATTTGGTTCACTCAGAATTACAAAGGTCAACCTCACAGGCCCTTTCAAAAGTCTGAATAAGGGGATACAAAACAAGATTAAATACATTCTTTTTTAAAAGAAATATCTTTGAAAACCACCCCTTGTTCATGACCAGAAAAGTATACTGCAAGATTCAACTTTTTAGTAAATAAATGAAGTCCTAACAAAGATTCACAAATTACCTAAGCCAAAGTGTAAACAACATGCAAAAAAAAAAAAAACACAATTATACCACTCAATGTATTGTCCAGGAGCAGAATAGAAGACAACCACAAAATAATGTGGGATATGTGAAATATAATATTCAAAAGGCACCAAAACAACGTGAATAACACAGAACAAATAATATGGCATGGAACCATAGAAAGAAACACTAATCATGGATTGAGCACTTTTGTCCCACCACAATACATCAGGACTTTATCAGAATAAAGTAAGTTATATTGTCAAGCAAATATATATATATATATATATATATATATATATATATATATATATGTATATATATATATGTGTGTGTGTGTGTGTGTGTGTGTGTGTGTGTGTGTGTGGGTCTGTGTCTGTGTGTACAGTATAAACACTTCACCCTTAACAGATTAATTGAATTAAAATATATAACAAATAATTGAATAAATGAACTATGCAAATATAATGAATAAAACTGCAAAAACAGTTGCAAATCATTACATTTTTAAAGAAAATCCATTCATGATATTCAGTATGCTGAACTATAACTCCACTGTCCTAAGTTTTAAAACAGGAAGAATTGAAACATAATCATATAAAAAGGCATCAGCAGTATCCAGCAACCTAAGTTTCCACAGCAATTCTCTATACTCTTATATGGTTTCATGGGATTTGGGACAACCTTTTCCAAAATACCAAGTTTAAAAACCTTAAGATTAATTGCCCCATTATATATGACAATAAATGTGCAGGCACAGAGATTTCTGGATTTCATAAACACAAACTCTCTTGAACCAGATTGTCAGTATGCTGACCAGAGGTGCAAACCAACTGGATCTGGTCATCATTAATATGGGGGAGTGCTGCACACCCCTAGACCAATGTCTACATTGGTATGGTCAAAGCACAGAATTATCTCCTTTGAAGTAAAAATAAAACCTGTAATCCCAGCTAACCCTAGAATATTAAGGATCTACTCTCAGGCTAACTTCCTATTATTAAGTGATAACTTGGCAAAATATCAACCCCCCCCCCCCATAAATCCTGAGAACACTGCTGCCTATGCAGAATTGTTTACAAATACATTATACAAGCATGTTAACAGCTGCATAGAGGCAGCTGTACCCACCAGGAAGAAGTATCTCATAAAACAAGCCACCCTGGTGGAATTACAACATCAACAAGTTGTATAACAGAAGGAAGAAAATGAGGTGTAGCACACAGGAGGATAAAAGCACTCTCATCAAACTAAACAAACTCAGAGGGCAAATAACGTCTACCAAAACTGAGGTAAAATTGACCTCCCAGGACAAGGGCAACCACAAGGCATTCTTTAGCTACATCCTCAACCTCAAAGGCAATACACAATTATGCACAGAGCTCATAACAATGAAGCCACCTATACAGACCCTGAAGATATAGCAAACATACTGGCAGACCAATTAATCATAGGTTCATAGGTTCATAGGTATGTACTAGGCTATTGGCCCTAGGGCCTATATAAGCCTAACCAAATGAGGTTCTCTGGCTTTCACCACCCAACAAAATTATTTTCCTGTGCCCCTGTCAAGCAGTGCCATGGCAGTGATCCCCTGGGTGGATTTCCTGTTTCCCATCCAATTGTCAAGATTTCTCTTAAAGAGAGCTAATGAGGAGCTCTGCTTGACATGAATGGGTAGCCTGTTCCAGAGCATGAAAAGTCTCTGGGACAGGAATCTATCCCGCCAGCATGTTTTGTTTAGGTCCCTGGAGCATGTGGCTCAAGAGATTGGAATTTCTTTAAGTGTAGCATGTCCATCAGATCTGGGTTAGACATGGCTTTGTATGTTAGGCAGAGGTTGCCTCTGAGTAGGCGATATGTGACAGAGTAGAGCTGGCGTTTTTGGAGACGGTCTGCATATGGCATTTGTTTGAGGCCAGTAATCCTCCTAGTGATGTATTTCTGTGGCCTTTCTACTTGTTACAGATGTCCTGCAAGGTACATGCCAAATGGGGCATCGTACTCTATAATGGGTCTGATGAGGGATGAGTAGAGAGGAATGATGACCTCTCTTTTTCTGGAGGAGAACCCCTTTGTGATGAGGTGTGCCACATAGAAGGATTTCCTGACTACTGTGGCACCGTGATTATGAAAGGAGAGACTACTGGTCACCTGTGTCCCAAGGTCTCTTATCCCACTTTCAGTGTTTAGTAGGCTACCGCCTATGTGGTAGTTCATGGGTACAGTGTTTTTCCCAAAGCGGATGACAATGGACTTCTTGGCATTGAGCTTTAGGCCATAACTTTGACACCAAGCATCAGTCTCAGTGAGGGCTCTTTGTAGAATGTCCACATCCTTAGATGAATCTATTATGGCTCCTAGTTTGCAGTCATCTGTGAATTTCATTAGCCAGAGACCAGCCATATTAGCCTGGACTTCAGAGAAGTAGATACCGAATAGGAGAGGACCCAGGACCGAACTCTGTGGTACTCCACTTATCACATGGTCTGAAGTCGGATTTGGAGTTGGCTACTTTCACTGTGTGGGTACTGCAAGTGAGCCAGTTGGCCACCCATCTTGTGACATATGGATTTATGCCTAGTCCAGTGAGTTTATCTATACCAGGGTGGCGGATGGTGTTGAAAGCCTTGGCAAGGTCAAGATAGGCTGTGTGCACCACCTTACCCTTGTTTACGGCTCTGGTGACTACTTTGAAAATGTCAATCAGGTTTAGGAGGCATAATCTACCTTTTACAAACCCAGACTGAGTGGGGTCCAGAGTTTGGCGGTTACCTATGTCTTTGTTTATAAGCTCTAGGATAATGCGTTCCATGGCCTTGCAGACCAGGCTCATCAGGCTAATGGGGCGGTAGTTCCCGGGGTCAGTGATGGCACCCCCTTTGTGGAGTGGGATAACCATCGCTGTGTGCCATTCCATAGGCACAAAGCCTGAAGTGAGGCTATGGTTGAACATGATACTTAGGTGGGGGTGCCAGTTCATTCTGTAGTTCATGCAGAATGCAGCCTGGGATGCTGTCCGGTCCCATGGATGCTGTGTTCTTGGCTTTGGAAAGTGTGGTCTTTACCTGTGTGTCCGTGATTACAGGGGCTTTGCAATCTTCCGGTATGGAGATGGGCCCTTTGGGGAGTGGGGGATAAAGTTTGCACTAAATCTGTCTGCCAGGATGTTGACAATATCAGTTGGTTTGGTAAATGTAGTGCTATTGTGCTGTAGTTCCGAGCAGATCCAAGTGATGCCATTGAGATTCTTGACATAGCTGTAGAAACCATTGTGGTTGTTTTTAGAATCCATGATGATTTTATTTTTATAACTAGCTTTGGAGGATTTTATGAGGGATCTCAACTTCTTGCTGAGGCTGACCAGGGAGTTCCTGCAATCATTGGATTTTATTCTTTTTTTGCAACAGTTTCTTCCTTCTGTTGTAGAGTTTGTTTATGGTAGGGGACCACCAGATTTGGCTTCCTTTTTTTTGGAGGATAGTGTCTTGGTTCTGTTGGGGAAGGCATGGTCCATGCACTTGTGTATGTGCTTATACAGTGCTTTTGTATATGATTCAGCAGTCGTGTCTCTATTTTCCATCTGTGTGGGTGACATGAAGTTGGCCACTTCAGACTTAATAATCATGAAGATGGCTTTGGAGAAATTTTTACGGTGGTTTCCTTAATGGGGGTGGGGATGGGATATGGATGTCTAGGATGATTAACTTGTGGTCGGACCTAACCAGAGAGGATTTGACCTCTGGCATGGAGCATCTGTTACTCATATTGGCAATGACCAGGTCCAGGTTGTTGCTGACCCTAGTAGGGGTATGGACAGGCTGATCCAGGGTGTTGGAATTGATGAATTCCAGAAAACGTTGGGCAGATGAGTTAGTACATGAGAAGTTTTCCCAGTTGATGGTGGGGTAGTTGAAATCTGTCAGTATTAGGGTAATGGGCTGTACCTTAATATTATCCAGTATATCGATAAACATGGAGTGGGCATCCTGGGGCATGGTGGGGGATCTGTAACAAGCTACAACCTGAATTGCAGTCTTGCCCAGTGTTTATTGTACTTGGATAATTTCAGATGCTTTATGTTGAGCAACTAGCCTGGAGGTGTGGATATCTTTTATGAATATGGACACGCCTCTTCCTTTAGTGTTTTGGTCCCACTTAGGTGGCCAAAAGGTGCGGTAAGAATTGTAGCTTGGTAATGCAGGGGTGCTCTCTGGAGCCTTAAGCCAGGTCTCTGTCACTGCACAGATGCTGATGTTCTCCATCTTAAGGAGTGCCTCGAGTGAGTGCATTTTGAGGTTTAGACTTCTAACTTTGAGTAGCATTACCCTTAGATTTTGCTTGTTTGTATCTACTATGGTGGTGCATTTGATGTTTGAGCCTTACCTAAAAAAGGAACTATAGGGGTGGCAAGAGCCTTAGCCAGTATCCGGAATCCTAGAGGCAACAGGTGCAGGCCATTTCTGGCAAAGCATCTTGGCCTGCCGATCATGTCGTCCCAGGCAGACAGATACTGGATCCCCTTGGAATGACACCAGAAGCTTAGCCAGTTGTTGAAGTCAATCATTTTGTCCTTGTACTGTGGTATCATTCTGGGTGATGGCAGGATGCTACTCAGGGCTAGTGTCATACCTGCCTGGGCCACATGGTCAGACAGCTCCTCCATGTCTCTTTTCATGTAGTCCAGGGAGGTACAACTCAGGTCATTCACTCCAACATGGAGAATGACAGAGTCATATTTGTACTTGCTGTGGAGTGACCTGAGTGTATCCATTATATGGCGGATCCTGGCACCCGACAGGCATCTGACAGTAACATTCTCCTTGTTTAGCCTGATGAGAGGGACATCAGCGTGCTTGACTATAGAGTCGCCAATGACTAGTGTGCTGGGTACGTTGTTTTGCCTTATGGACTGAGGTTGAGAGGCATACTGATTTTGTAGGCTATGTGTCATTCGGGTAGTGTTGGGGGATGGTGGTTGCTTGCGTTTCAGCTTTGGATGTCTCTGTTGTTTGGGCAGATTTTTATTGAGAGCCTCCACAAATGTAGGTGTGTGTTTTGTGTTACTATGTGTGGATTTGGGTGGTGCAGGTTTTGACGGACTATGTATAGAGTGTGGTGTGGTGTTTACCTTCTCCTCTCTAACTTTATCCCTCTGTCCCCCTCATACCATTGAATATAACTCCCCCAATATCACTAGGGAACATGTCCTCAGTGCTCTCTCTAACACTAAAAACACTGCATCGTTGGCCCAAACAATATCCCAAGATGCCTTGTAGATAGCATGAAACATGACCTATCAAACCCTCTAGAATTGCTGTTTAACTGTAGCCTTGAAATAGGCTTTGTGCCTTATGAATGGAGAACAGCAACAATCATCACTCTTTACAAAGGTGGGGCATCTACAGGATCTGGAACCTACAGACTCATAAGTCTCACTTGCTCATATGCAAAGACATGGAAAGAATTATCATTGAGATGATCAATAATGACAGAAGAAACCCAAATCACTGGACCTAGCCCAGTTTGATTTCATCAAGTGCAAATCATGCCTACTCAGCCTGGTGGACTTCTTTGAAAAGGTCACCATAGCAATGAATGAGGGCAAAATGCAGACCTTGACCTGGCCAAGGCATTTGACACAATACCCCACTTTGGCATTGTCGATAAACTCAAGAGGTTACGTATAAACCCTTATGTCATCCAGTATATAGCCAGCTGACTTAGAGACAGGACAAAGGAAGTTAGATTTGTGGAGTCCACCTCTGCAAAGAGGCCATTATCAAGTCCTGGGACCACTCCTTTTTGGCATTTACTTCTCTGAGGTCAAGGCCAGTGTCAAGGACTTCTGTTTGACCAGATTTGCAGATGATTGCAAAATTAGGAGCAGTCACAGAATCCTCCACCAACACTAATGTTCTCCAAGATTGGCAGACACAGACTAATATCTTGTGTTAGAGCCATGGACTAAAACTAAATGCCAAGAAATGCATTATAGTATCCTTCGGGACATCATCCACCCCTAGTAACAATCACATTGTCAACACACCCCTAAGAGTCGACCCAGCAGTAAGGGACTTGGAGACAGACATAGATAATAATCTAGGCTTTGGCCATCACTTGTCTGCAGTAGTGAGGAATTTATTCTATATTGTGCAACTTATAAAAGAATGCATGGCATCTAGGGCCAAATAGGTCATTGTTCCTCTGTATTCAGCATTAATCAGAGCTATCATTGAGTGCAATCCCCCATTTAAAATGTACCTAACCAGGCACAGCTAACAAAAATGCCTTCAGAGGTTCCTCACTAAAAGAATACAAGGTACAAGTAACATGTCGTATGCAGACTGCCTCAAAGTTCTATCCCTGTATTCTGTCTCCTACAGGCTCTTGGGGGGAGAGCTATGCTTGGTATATGAGAGATTGTCCCACCCATCCTGATAGGCCTCCTACATATCCACAAAACAAACAGTGCCAAAATTACCCATTCTAAAGACTTAAATATTGCCTGTGATATAAATAAGATCTGCTGCAGAGACAGGTATGTATCCCACAGACTACCCTTTCTCTGGTAGGATACCCATCCATGTGCAGCAGAGTTCCTCCCTAACTCAATTCAATTGTAACTTGGACAGTTCAATGGGGAACAGAAAATTCATCCCTGGTTTGGTACCTGTGTCTCTAATGGACACAGGCAGCCTGTAACTGTTTCTTTTCCCAGACCCCTGCTTGGAAATGTTTCATCCCTCAAGCCCCTGCATACACTTATCACAGGTAACAGAACTTTTCAGAGACTGGGGATGCATGGTTAGGATTAAAAAGGCCCTTGTGGTCTTTAGCATAGTACCACCTATGAACCTATGGATATCATATTAAATAAGTAAAAATACAACTTCAGTCCATAAAGTGTGAAAATATACACACACAGAGCAAATATTTAGACAGACATATCATGTTGAAAAAGAGCATTGTCAATAGTTAAAGTATTCACAAGTTGCAGTTCACAGAGATGATGAACACAATGTGTACACTCTTTGGATCAGTGATGACTAGATAGGCTAGCCTGAGCAATATATATATATATATATATATATATATATATATATATATATATATATATATTAGTCCTTTACCTGAGTAATTGATTTTACTAATTCCGCCTCTCTGAACATAGTCAAAATATGATAGGGAGGAAGGAGGGGCTGACTAGTTCTGCCTGAGGTAGTGCAGGAGCAGATCCAAGTCCTATTTAGGTAGTCTTTTACTAGTTGTTTGAATGTGGAGTGGTTAGAGACAGATCTAATTTGGAGAGGTATAGAATTCCATTTTTAGCAACACAGTATGAGTAGAAATTTTGTCCAGAGTATTTGTGGGGTTTATATATCCTGAGAAGGCATTGTTTATTAGACTGAAATAGTGTGTTAGAGATAGCAATGGAGAATAGGAATAAAAGCAGGGCAGTCCCTGGTTTTGTGAATAATGTTGAGGAGATGTCTCTGTGTAATCTATGTGGTGAGGCAATTCGAGCCAATTTAAAGCCTTCAAGGCACTACAGTGTTGACTGTGGTATTATTTTCTTGTTGGCAGATTTTGTAACCTTATTATAACAGGTTATTTTTAACTGTAGCCTGAAGATTGGCTAGGATGGCCTTTTAAACTTGGTTGACTTTTTTGAAACAGTCACCAAAGCCATTGATGAGGGAAAGGCAGTCCATACAGCCTACCTCGATCTGGCTAAGGCCTTCGATACAATACCCCACTCGGGTATCATTGAAAAACTCATCAGCTTAAATGTTAACCCATACATCACAAGATGGGTTGCAAACTGGCTGAGTGACAGAACCCACAGGGTCAGAGTTGCTGGCGCCATGTCAGACTCAAAGCCTGTCACAAGTGGTGTCCCACAGGGCTCAGTCCTGGGCCCACTCTTGTTTGGCATCTACTTTTCCGAAGTACAAGCAAACACAGGAGGGTTATGGCTGACAAAGTTTGCAGATGACTGCAAACTCGCGCCATAGTAGAAAACACATCTGACACAGATATCCTTCAGAAGGGTCTCACAGAAACGGATAACTGGTGCCAGAGCCACGGCCTAAAGTTAAATGCCAAAAAATGCATAGTCATACCCTTCGGGAAAAACAAGGTTACCCCTAGCTACCAAATAGGTGGCAATCCACTGAGCACAGAAGAAATTATCAGGGACCTGGGGACCCAGGTTGATAGTAGTCTGTCATTCGACACCCATGTAGCTAAAGTAGTTAGGAAGTCCTTCTACATTGCCCACCTTATCATGAAGGGATTCTCATCTAGATCAAGGGAGGTCATAGTCTCCCTTTACTCATCACTCATCAGACCAATGATTGAGTACAATGCCCCATTCGGAATGTATCTGACCCGACACTTGCAGCAGCTGGAGAGGCCACAAAAGTTCCTCACCAAAAGGATAAAGGGTCTCAAAAATCTGTCCTATGCTGCCCGACTGAAAGAACTCCAGCTCTATTCAGTCGCTTACCGCTTGCTCAGAGGTGACCTTTGCCTAACATACAAGGCCATGTCAAACCCAGATTTGATGAATATGCTTCACCTCAAAAAATCTAGATCCATCAGAGCCACAAGGGTGGGAGACTTAAACCTCAACACGGCTATTAATAGGACGTGCTGGAGGGATAGATTCATCACCCAAAGACTCCCTATGCTGTGGAACAAAATCCCGGTACATGTGAGGCAGAGCACCTCGCTGGCCTTGTTCAAGAGAAATCTTGACCAATGGATGGGAGATCGCAGATATACCCCAGGAATTACCTCAGTGTCACTGCTCGACAGAGGCACAGCAAAATAATGGGTATAGTTCCCCATACTAAAGGGGTGGCGTAAGCCACAAAACAATGGGCTAGGCTTATAAATGCCCTCGGGCAGATAGCCTAGTATGAACCTATGAACCTATGAACCTATGTGTTCACCATATGAGAGAGATGGTAGAAGGCAGGTAGTTGCAAGTGTTGTTTGGGGGTGTTGCATTCCTACTTTTTGGTGTTTTTTTTATGTTATTCGGTACATGCATATCTAAGTTAAGGTCATCATTTATTATCACTCCAAGAAGTTATATGTGGGAGACTACTTCAAATTTCAGTTTTGTTTAGTGAAAAGGTTTTGAAATTTGTCTTATTAGGCATGTGTGATTTGGGGAAAAATAACAGTGTTTTTGTTTTTTTTTTTTTTTTTTAGGATTGAGAAGTAGCTAGATATAATGCAGCCATTTCTCATAGGTTCACAGGTTCATAAGTTCATAGGTTGGTACTAGTCTATCGGCCCTAGGGCCTATACAAGCCTAGCCATAACAATTTCCTGGCTATTTCTTCCCACACTATTTACAGAAGTGATCCTGCAGTCTACTGTGTGTCTCCTGGTGATGAGCGGAGGAGACACATTTGTGCAAACATGTGAAAAGAAAAGGAATTTAGTAGATGTGGAAGAATACCCACCTCATCTCATAGGGATGCATTTAGTCACATACACATATTGCTTTAAAGTATACAAAATGTCCCAAAAGAGCCATTCACAGTACCTAGCAATGGAGGAGTGGACAGAATTTGAAAGGGGATAGTCACACTCTGAAGAGGACAGAGGACAAGAGTGCTGAGAGGTAGAACTTGACGAATAAAAACAGAAACAATACTACTGCTAAACACAATATAAGGAAAACATGTTAATAACTCATTAGAATCAAAGTGCTGAAACCCTAACTTCCACCCAAAAATGCAGCACAGCGAACTGTCTATGTCAGTGCACCTGAGTACATTGCCTACACAGTTACTCCAACTCTCATCTAGTGGCCGCTGGAAATTCTGCAGAATATATAATGTTATAAGAACACACAATTCCAGGGAGAGCAGTCAGCTCTTACCTGACAGAATATTTAATATTATTTCGTCATGTTGTACAGTGCATGTCACAAATAAACGTGGTTAATACATAGCACGTAGCTGTCCCCGTGAATATCCAACCCCGCAGTGTGGTACCTGTGTTCTGCACGCACATCTGACTTGCCTGCAGTGTCTCCCACCCATTTACTAAGTAACACAATTGTTTCTGCTCATGCACTATGGCGAATATCCACAGACTCAGACCACTCTAATGGTCTCATTAGTCCTGCTTCAACAGGGGTAAACAGAGACCTTCAACATCCAGAGTTATGCTACCTTCAAGGCTACTTCAGTGTTAAAACATGCCAAACCAGAGAAAAACACGTTTGGTAGCTGCAACATTTTTGGACCTGTGCCCTTATACAGACCCGAACCACTGCATTTCACAGAGTACCTGAGGAAATCAAAGCCGCCACGGAATTATTTTCAAAGGCGTGTACTTAACAAAACCTTAGTTAAAACTGCAGTACAAAGTGACATCCCCCAATCTTGTCACCGATCAACTAAAAAGAACATTTAAATTGTGCTTACTTTAATAAACATTGTTGTTCAAGTACATGGCTTCCCCTAAGTTCAGCTTGCAGGCAAGAAGATGAGCGGTTGTCTAAAATTCCAGTTGCTAGATCAAAGTGAGTATGGTCCTTTTGGATTTATTAAACTTTCCACAACACTCTCAGGTGGAATGCTCCTCTGCACCAAAGCAGGATTGTGCCATTCCAGGCTCGCCAAGCGTGTCCCTGCTGGAAAACCAAAGCTTCTTGCATGATATGGATGAGTTGAGGCAAAATATTACATGTGCATATACACACTGAACCATTGGCATATTCTGTAAGAAAGGTTCAACCTACAGGGATATAGAGGTCATTGATAAAGATATTAAAGAGGATAGATCCAAGAATAGAGCCTTGGTGGTACACTAGTGGAGACTTTCAGGTAGTTGGATAGAGAGAGGGTATTCTGCCATTTTACATACAGGAGCCTGTCAGCTTAATGGCTATTGAACCACAGTAATGAAGATGGGTTAGTCCACATTGAGACAATTTATATATGAGTTTATGGTGAGAAACTCAATTGAATGCTTTTGACAGGTCAAGGAATAAGGAGGAAACAAGTTTATCTGAGTCCCAGTATTGATTATGATATTAGAGAATGATAAGAGAGCAGTAGTCGCAATATGTGTTGGGTGGAAGCCATGTTGGGTTAATGTTAAGAACCATTCTTGTAGAAAATAGTGGAGGAGTTGCTTATGAATACATCTTTCAAGAATTTTTGAAAATTTTGATAATATTACAATAGGGTGAAAGTTTCGTATGTCAGACAAGATGCCACTATTATGAGGGGAGTAATATAGGATTTTTCCATAGTGAGGGTACATAGGATTTAGCTATTGTTTTATTGACAATGATAGAAACTGGATAATCTATGGCATCGGCAGCTATTTCTCGGTATTCAGGTGGGATATGTCAGCTGCAGTGAAGCAAGATTTCAGTTTAAGTAAACGTTTTTTTTATCACTGACATCAAGAAAGGTCCTAAGTGGGTGATGCTAGCAATGGATATAGAGGGTGAATTAGATTCATTCATATGATGATGTTGTGGGGGGGGGGGGTAAAATAAGTGGTGTTGTATATGATGTATGGAGAATGTTGATTCTGAGCTAATGTGTTACTTGCTGAATTACTAGGATTGGGTGTTATGATCGGGGTGGCAGAAGCTGGAAGAGGTGAAACATTTTTCCCCATTCCAAAGACATACATCCGGAGCATTTCTCCCCGGCCTTCCACTGAAAATGGGCTCTGTTCCATGGCCCTCCACTGAAAATGGGCTCTGTTCCAGTCAGACTTTCCTGGTAAACAAATGTTAAATAAAAAAATAATAATTTTCTTTTTTTCAATACCTGTTCTGTCTTTTTTGCATGAAATGCTCCACAGCATCAGTTCACTTTTACCAGAGTTATATTACATATGAAAAGTAATTCAAATAATAATTTCTCATATCTGGATGTCTGTAACTAATGTTTAAATATACATGTGCCCATTGAACAGTGCCTTGGATGAACATGTCTACCCAGGCTGTGTACATGAATGCAGTGGTCATATGGTTCCTCAGCAGTGTGCCCAGCATGGGTGTGTTTATCAGTATATTGTATTCTAGTAGTGATTCAGAGATAGTGTTGTTTAATGTCCTCAAAGGCCACTATGATTAGAAGCTATCAATGCAGTATGAAACATGAGTGGCATCTTAAGAGAGAGTACTTACAGATGTAACTCTGTGGAAAAAATAATAACTTTGTGGAAATTTGATACTAATAGTGACTGAAAAAAAATACAAGCAGTATAATCAACACCTATGGTGGATGGCAGTAAAACTGAAACAGATGCCATGGGGTATGCATGAATGGCAGCACAACACAATAACCTGCACCTGGAGGTCATGCCAGTTGGTGCATTTTTTTTTTTATAATTAGAGGTGTGCAGAACACTACAGGGGACTTCTAACCAGCTGTACAATTCAGGCATGCAGGGAAGCAGCCATAGTTAGATGACTTCCACAGCATACCATACAAACCAAATGACTGATGTGTAACACACCTGTACAGGGATTGACTTAGATTCCTGAGAGACAGGCAAAGGCAGGAAGAGTTCATCACTTAAGACACAGAAGTGGTAATGCTGGCACATCCTGGGGGAAAGGTACTGCAGATAACATGTTCTGGGATCAGGTATGGTGGGGAATTGTGAAGGACATAAATGCTGTGGACAGCAATAATAGGTTTTGGCAAAAGGTTCAGCAAATGGTGATAGACGTAGTACTCTGTGCAAGAATAAGGTATATAATTGCAAAAAATTCTGCTGAAGGTACAAAAATCAATGCGGTAGAAATCAGTTTTCAGTAAAGATTTTTCTATCTAGGATGTATTACTATTTCATTTAAGGAGTACTGATAGAAAAGTAAATGTATGTGTAGTAAATATTAGCTTATGTCTAAAAAAAGACTAATGTGTACCAGAAGAAAATAAATACAGGTCCAGTAGAACACTTTACGCCTGAAAACACAAAAGACCAAATTCAATAACCTGGTCATTTTAATTCACATTTAGTTAAGCTAGTGGAAAATTCCTTTTCTGCGATGTATATTACATGGACCATAAATTCTATGTCATACTCTGTGATTGAGGCCATTACTTTTTTGTGGTGGGGTAAAATGGGTGGATAGGCAGTATGTTCAAACTTCAGTAATCCTTTTTTATGCATTTTCTTGTTTTTCTTTTTTATTTTCATGATTTGCTGTATATCACCTAATATATGGGCTGTTGTGGTATGCACGACAGTGTTTTCAATATTCTGTGGAAATTAACTTTTTTTAAATCTTTAAATTAATACATTAATGGAAGATATCAGAATGGTGGTTGCATGCTGCTGTACTACAAGGCAGAATTTAATTGTCATCTTCCAGCTGTTATTTGACTTAGAAAATGCCATTTTAACAATAGCAGTTTATTGTAGACTGATCGATAAAATGTCAGTCAAACCCTACATATTTAATGTACATGGGTGAGCACATTTGGATATACACAATCAAGGTGCTAATAAGTATTAACATGGCATGGAGCTTTTTCATTCATTCATTCATTCATTTAGTCATTTGTTTTCTGATCTCACAAAGTGATGAAAAAGCCATAACTATCACCAATACTTAAAAAAAAAGGCTCAGGAATAATATGCAAACAGTACTTTATTATTACATGCATGACCTGCAGTGGTGGTGCTGCGGTAGCATTGTCGCCTTATAGTAAGACGCTGTCCAGTTCGATTCTCGGCTAGAGTGTCTTCTGCATGGAGACATGTATGAATGGGCATACCTTCATTGAAGGTTGTGCGTCATGGCTGGTAACTCGGCATGTAAAGATCAACTACCAATCATTAGCGGACCGGAGTTCTACTGTGGCGACCCCTAACTGGGAAATGCCAAAAGACACAACAACAACTTTATTATTACATGATTCAATTTGGTAAGCACTGTTTTCAGACTGAATAAAAGCAAACAGGCCCAACATATTTAAAACACTTAAAAAATAATTAAAAAAGTCAGATGAACAAATTAACCAGTTAGTGCCACTGCTTTAACTCTTTTCCTCTTATATAAGTTTTAAAATTCTCCTTATGTTTTAAGCCTGGAGTGTAGCATGCATCCAAGTAAACCTGCCACACATATTCCCTCCAGTCCAATTCATTTTCTGCATTAAACATGTTTGCATAACCCTCTGTTTGATCAATAACTATATGTTTAAAATATACTTTGCATTTACTTGTTTTATAATGCTTACTTAATGCCTTCTTTTCATCACCCACTCACATAGCATATCTATGCTCATAGACACTTTTATATAACTCTCTAGTAGTATGACCCAAATAAAATCCGACTATCTCTTTTACTTCAGAAAAGCTGCTCAAAATGTTTCAATTATTTAAAGATCATCTAGGAATACTACATTATATAATTCATGGAATATCATCTATGAACTTCTAGAAAAATAATTTATTAATTTATGTAAACAGATGATTTTTATTAATCCTACAGCTACATTAAGAATTTTTTTTTTGCATGATGAACATCTTTGTACATAGTTTAGTTACACTGGTTTATATATTAGAAGTTTTTTTTTTATTTTCTTGTTTTTTAACTTTAAAGAAAAAATGTTATAATTTCATGGAAATATCTGTTCATTTTAATAATTATTTAATAAAATTCTTTGAAAAAAAAAATGTTCCAATTATTTATAATAAGATCTTTATTTGCTCTTTCATCTACACTATTCTTAATTTGCATAGCTGTACTATAACTAGTGTCATTTTTCTTTTTGGAAGTTCCTTGGTCCCATTTTCGAAATTCAAGTGCATCCATAAATTTCTATACTAACAAACTTCCTACACAAAGTGTTTCCTTCTTTTAAAAAGTGCTAATTTCATTTAGTGAGCATATTAGCTCTCATCAGTTGTCCTTTAACAACATTTATTTTTGTTCTTTTGGAATGCATACTGTTGTAATCCAAATAAGAATTGTTCTGAACCATTTATTTTGTCAATTATAGTTTACAAGTTTCCATTTTCTTTAAGTACAGTCACATATGAGAAATTATAAATGTGTAATATTCACTTCCAATGTGAACTTGAGAAATGAACTAGCATTATTAATATGTGCGACAAACTCATTAAATAAATCCATATCCCCCTTTCAGACCAAAAAACATCATCAATAAAGCATTGGTATAGCAAGATGCTGTTACAATAAACACTTTGAAAAATATTAGCTTTTTTCAAACTATGCATAAAAGTATTGGTATAACTGGGGACCATGGCAGCCCCATTGCCACTCCATTTGTTTGACAATACATACTTCCATTAAATTCAAAATAATTATAACTAAGAATAATATCTAACATCTAACATTTCCTTTACCAAATATACAGTACTGGTTGAAAAAAGCTTCAAATTAATCAATTCTAGTCTAACCACTTCCATTCCCTCCTCATTGGAAATCACAGTATACAGTGATTTGATATCCAAAGTGGCTAATAATTCAGTTTTACAAACAGATACATTCTCAGTTTTCTTCATAAAATCTAAAGTGTGTTTAATATGTGAATTGCTTAATTCAACTACTTGTTGCAAATTGCAGAAGTAAAATGTTCTAATTGATGATAGTTTGTTTGCTTATTTTTTGGTTACTAAGTCTACAGTGCCCCTAATACAAGGTTTACTCAAGCTCCACAAAAATATGTTGGATCCACCGTTGAGACCTATAGTCTCAGGTAGAAACAGGATCACTGAGACAGTTTCCATTTATGTTGAGAAAAACTTACGGCCTATTTTCGATAATTTAGAGCATATTCTCAGAAATACTGAGCATTTTCTAGGAGATTTATATTGCTGCACACAAGATAGTAATAATTCAGGATGTATGTTTGTCACTATGGATGTGGTCTCATTATTCATGGTGATCCCTAATAGGGGCTTTTGAGGGTACAAAGTTTTTTAAAAACTTATTCTACTTTTGATCAGCAGAAAATTGATTTGTTGATTAAATTACTAGAAATAGTTCTGGAACATAATGTTTTTGTATTTGGCCAACAATACTACAAGCAATGCAATGGCATGGCTATGGGCACTGCATGTGCTAATAGTTATGCCAATGCTGTGAAGGTTGCTTGGGATTTACAACATATATTGCGGGGCCCATATAAGAATTTTAGTTTAGTTTATCGAAGATTCATAGATGATCTTTTTATTTTGTGTGGAGGTACTTATGAACTTCTTTTGAACTTTCATGTTTATTTGAACAATACAACACAATATTTGCATTTTACTTATAAGTATTCTATGTCTGAGATTGAATTTCTTGATGTTAAAGTTATTAGGGAATATACAGGTGAGATTTATACTAAATTATATAGGAAGGAATGTTATGTCAATCATCTCTTGCATAGAGAGAGTTCACACCCTCCATATATATGCAAGAATGTCGTACGCAATCAAACTCATAGGGCCTTGAGACTGAATATAAGGGAAGTTGACTTTACACAGCAAGTTGATGTAGCTAAGGATCATTTACAGGAAAGAGGCTATAATGATCAAGTGATTCTACCTAATGTTTCAGCAGTTGTAGATAAAAGATGTACACATGCTTTACCATATTTTTCTACAAGGGATGGAGTTATGAATAGTTTTAAAAATAAAAATAATAAGAAGAGCTTGAATAGTACTAAACTTAAAGTCCCTTTATGTTATACTTCGGATGTGGATACGTATATGAAAATAGTAAGAAAGCATTGGAATGTTCTTACCACAGATGCTGATATGGTTAATTTTATTGATTCTGAGCCCAAATTTATGTTTAGAAATAGCAGGTCCCTAAGGAGGAGACTGTGCTATCCTAAGGATGGCCAACAGAGTGTGGAGGGTGTGGGCACTATACCATGCGGCAAATGTAAATATTGCCAGTTTTTGGATACCAGAGGTAGTTTTTATCATCCAGACCAAAAGAAGACTTATACATTTAATATCTACTTGTATGACTGAACATGTTCTATATCTTGCCCACTGCATACAATGTAATAAATTCTATATTGGCAAGATGGATAGGCCCTTTAAAGATCGTATTAGGGAACATATTTATTACATCAGTAAGTTAAACTGTATCAATGAATTAGCCAAGCATGTTAACAGCACTGATTCTATGCATCAGTTTAAGTTTTTAGTCATATGAAGAATTTATGAAAATGTTAGAATAGGTAATATACGGCTAAGAACAGAAGAGTTAGAGTCTACATGGATAGTTAGGATGAGAGCTGATGCAGGGAGTGGTTTAAATAAGTGTTTACTACTTAGACCTAAATTAAAGTCCAGACCCCTTAGAAGGTAGTCCCATTTAAGTGAGTTCATGAGATGGTATTGTTTATTATTTTTATGGATGTATTTTATATATATATATATATATATATATATATATATATATATATATATATATATATATATATATTATGTAATAATGTATTTCATTTTTTAATGATGTTTCTTCTTTAAATTTATTAATTGGAGTTGTCATGTGATTTCATTAACTGTTTTAAAAATGGTGTGTTTCTGAAGTGTACTTTCATTACACCTGATGTAGCAACTTTGTGAAAGCGCTTATGTTTGTTCTTTGCACTAGTAAAGTTTCTATACTGGAAACAGCAGCAGCCATGGTTGTGTCCTTACTGGTTTTTGTACTTTTTGTAAATGTTTGTCCGCATAAATTGCCATAGCCTCTGTTTTGCTTTTATTGTTGGCAACAATTGGTCTAAATGGGGGGGGGGGGTTGGTTAATATTTTATGGATTTTGAGCAGGCCAAAAATCCTACCCTTAAAAATACCCTTAACTCATTACTAATTCTTCCACTACATAACCAATCATCAATAAAATAATCTATTTGAGAATATGCCTTTTTAATCTAAAAAAAAAAAAAAACAAAAAAAAAAATACAGATTTGTAAAAGCAAACATCATGCTAACATTTTAGCATTGTACATATCTTTATCTAAAACTACAATAGCATTTCCTTTATTGTTCAGCAAACTGTAAAAAACTGCATTCTCTCTGTAAGAAGGATAATCCCCTAGATTTAATAAAATCTGAGTAGGCGTAGTGTAGAGACTACATGGAATATCACCATGTCCATATACATGTTTCCCTCTCAGCAGCGCATCATGCGTATTAATCATGGCACGTTGCTGAGGGGAAGCAAAGGAACATGGTTATTGCATCAGTGTACGGAGTGTGGTACTAACTGTGTTCACAGATGAGTAATACACTCCCTGCACTGTCCAATTGCATTGTAGCAATGTAATGTAATTTGTTTTTTATTTCTTTAAAAAGCATGTTTGCGCAGTGTGGCATGGAGTGCAGCAGTGCTAAGTGGTGCCAAGACACCTGCCAGACATCTAAAAATAGAAACCAGATGTATTTAATTAGCTATTTAAAGGTCATGTTTAAACATAACTGAGTGGGTTTGCTTGGCATGGCATGCTGTTCAACACTGCTTAAATGTAGCTCAGAGGTATATGCAAAGGAATAACAAAACTTCAGATATCCACATAGCTAAATGTGTAGTGATACAGCCTCATGTGTGATAAGTGCAGGGTTTGAATGCATGGAAGAGCAAGTAAGCATTCATTTTTAAATACAAATTATTTTTAAATCTTGGTCTGCTGCACTCAACTAAGCTCTGCTAAGACCTGCTAAGACATGCTAAGCACTGTATAAACTAAATAATGGCTTATAATGTTTATGCACTGCTTGGCACTGCTTGGCTGGTTTACGCACCACTAAGTGCTGCTATGCACAGGGTTCCTCGGGTTTTCGCACTGCTCAGCTTAGCTGTGTTGGTTTGTGCACTGCTAAGTGACATGCCATGTTTTTAAATATTGCCTATTGGCATGTAAGGATGGGAAAACAGGCTATATTAAGACCAAAAGGCAGGAGTACAGCATAATCTGTTGGAGTTCTTTCTCTGAAGGACACACTATGGCATGCATTGGTGAGGGTCCATGCTTTTTGGGACAGTGTTGGGGCATCCTGAAGTCCAGGGACATGGTTGGACTTCTTATTAAAAACAATATAGGCAGGCTTCTGAAGTGTGGTTACGAGGGCTCAGAGTGCAAAGTGGAGGCCTGGGACCAGCTGGGAAGGGACCTCACCAATGCAACTGGTATCCCTTGCACAGGTGAGCACTGCCGTCACCACTACAATGACCTGAAGAGACATAAGGGGGATCTCTTGGACACCTGGGTCCAAGAAGTTTGGGCAGGGGATATCCCACATGTATGTAAGTACCTTTACCTGTGTACCACTACTATCTAATCTGAATATCTGCTAAACTGGTATGCACAATGGTGTTCTTTCCTCCCAACAGCTGCAGAGGAGAGGGCTTGCAACATCGAGGCACATGCCAGGTGCTTGGCCAGGTTGCACCATGAGTGTGATGAGTACAGATGTAGTTTGCTATCTATAGTTAAATAAGAAAGGGAAAAGCATTAAATGTGATTAGGAGTATACAGTAAAGAGTGTATCGCAATGAATGTGGACTTTCAGCTGTAGTGCAATAAGTGTATACTGCCAACTGTAGTGCCATAAGCAGGGAAGAGTAAAGCATTAACTGTAATAAAGTATATTGAATAAAGTTTGCAGTGCAATAACCGTGGACTTAAAGCTGTATTGCAACACCTGCATAATGACAACTGTTGTGCAATAAAATACTTGAAACTATGCCAGTAACTGCATGAAAGTATTTCTAATAAAGTCTCCTGTGCAATAACTGTGGAATTAGGGCTTTTTTGCAAGAAATCAATTATGACAACTGTTCTGCAGTAAAAACATGACATAATGTCAGTACCTGCATGAAGGAATATCTAATAAAGTCTGTTGTGCAGTAAGTGAAGATTCAGAGCTGTTTTTTAAGAAATGAATTATGACAACTGTTCTACAACTACACATGAACCAAGAGCAATATCACCAAGGTAAATTATGTACATTAAGATTGTCTAGTTTTCACCATTGCATGTCAGCTATATGCAGTTAGGCTGTCAGGTATGGTGCTACAGTCAGGTATAACAGTGTAATAGTTGTAGACTGCAAATAACCCATAATCAGATATTGTTTGTTGACTTCACGGATATTGCAACACACTACCACTATACTGTGCACACCCGCATTCTATGTAGTAATGTATAGGTTACCTACTATCTCTGTCATGGTTGAATTTCATGCATGTGTGTTTAACTGTCACGGTAGTCTAATATAAAACTGTACCACTATTACCAGATCATATTGTGGTGCCAGGTGAGCTCTAGACAAACATCAGTCAGTCAGCACTCAGCAGTGACTCAGTAGCTCAGTTTGCTAAATGCTCTGCATGAAGTAAATTTTACCACACACAGACCAGTGGTTGAATCCAGTGCTATGTACCACTAAATATTACAGTATTAGTCACGTAAAGTTAGCAGATATTCCCTCCACAGGAACTACAGATAGGCCAAACCAGAAGAAACTGTAGCTACTCCACCAAAGGCTGCCTGCCCACAAAGATTCCAAAGGAAAGAAGAAAAAAGCAGGTATTGGCCACCATGCTGAAAGCTTCAAAACTTTTATTTAAAACACAATTAAAAACACAGGAATGAGTGTTTTCAGGACCAAGCTCTTCTTCAAATACAAAACTCAAATGAAATGGCAATAATTAGATAGCTCTTCAGTTAACATTCAGTACTGCACCCTCCTTCTCTTTAGTGCAGGTCTTAAAGGTATAACCCCATTCAAACCTGGGGTTTTGTATGCTGCTAGCTCAATGATCCATTTGGTTTCATTCAACTCTGTCTTATTGATTAAATCACCTCCCCTTTTGTTTTTATTTACACATTGTATAATCATAAACTTATGATTTTCACACTTAGAAATGTGCTGGAAAAGTGCATTGTGTTCATGTTTTTATCTTACAGAGGACAAATGGTTCAAAATTCTGTTTTTCAGCATGCAGTTAGTTTTTCTTACATAGAATGATCTGCAGTCATGACAGACAGCCAGGTAAACAACATTCTTTGTTCTACAATCTGCATACAAATCAGAACAATATTGTTTTCCTGATACAGGGTGTACATAGGATTCTGCCTCCACGATGTACTCAAATGCTTTGCAATTTCTGCACTTTTGTGTTCCTGCACATTGTGTAAAATTGTTCCTACTTTCTTCTGTCTTCCCTTCATGACATAATAAATCCTTCAGATTTTTATTTTTTCTAAAGCCAAAAACTGTTTTTTCTCCCACTACCTTGGCTATTTTTTCATCTGTCTGCAAAACATTCCAATTCTGTTTTATTATATCACATATTCCCCCTACTTTATTACTATATGTTAACATTAGCCTCACATTATACATCTGTGAGGCTCTAGACTGAACAGGTGTTCCATCCTGTTGTCTATGGGAGAACCAAGGCCTAGCCCTATTACTTCTGTATTGTTTGCTCTTAGTAATAGCATCTTTTACTCTATTTTCTTTGTATCCCCTTCGACAGAGGTTACTCTCTAACTTGTCTATTTCTTGTTCAAAATGTGTATCCTGTGTACATATATGCAAAATTCTATCAACCTGCCTTTTTATTATACCATTGAACGTATACCTTGGATGCATGCTGTCATACGATAGCATGCAATTCTTCGAACAGTTTTTTCTGAATAAGGTTGTGTCCAAAACTCCATTCTCATCCCTCATCAGTTTTACATCCAAAAAGTGCAAAGCTCTACTGGAATACGGCATGGTGAATCTAAGAAAAGTGGTCGTAGATTCCAAATATTCAACAATTTTTTGTAAATCCATGACCTCCCCATAACAGAAAAACGTTGTCCACAAAACGCACATAGAAAATTAACTTGTCCTTCCATGGATGTTGTCCTCCATATATAACTTTGTTCTCCCAGTAAGCCAACACTAAATTTGCGTAATTGTTAGCACAGGGGGTACCCATAGCCACCCCCTGCTTCTGGCGATAGTATGCATCTTGACACATAAATATGTTATTTTCTAACACTATTTTAAGCAGCTCACTTATCAGCCTAATGTTATCAAGCTCAAAGTTAGCTAATTGTGATAGCATGTGTTCTGTGGCTAATATGCCATAGGTATTGCTAATGATAGTAAATAAATTCTTTACATCTAGTGTAACCATAATATGGTTCTGTCCTTCATTCCGTATAATGCACTCATGCAATGTTAAGAAGTGTCCCATATCCCTTAGTATACTGGGAAATTTATCTAAATCTTTTTTCAATGTACATTGTATCCAAATAGATACATTCTCTGTGACCCAACCCCTGCCTAAGACGACTACCAGACCTTTATGTATCTTGGGTAGTGCCTTGAATATAGGCACCATTGGATGTTCTATCCATAAAAATGTGTGTAAGTCCTCTGACATTAGCCCCAATGGTTTTAATTCTGTAAACCTTTGCTTTACCTTATCAGCTATATGATTAACCATTATAGGTGCTATATATATAAAAGTGTGTTGGTTCTGTAGCAGTTGTAAGACTTTTCTCTGACAGAAACTCTTTTTCATTACTACTACAGCTCCCCCCTTATCTGCTGGTTTTATCACAATATCTGCATTGTTTTTCAATGAATTCAATGCTTGCCTCTGTGAAATGGACAGATTAAAAAAAATACTATTACACTTATCTTCTAGGTAACGCTTTATGTCTGATTCACACAGTCTCAAAAAAGTGTTAACAGTAGAGTTAATAGGTGAAGTGAAAGTGCTGGGCTGTCTAACATTCAGTACCGCACCCTCCTTTTCTTTAGTGCAGGTCTTAAAGGTATAACCTCATTTAAACCTGGGGTTTTGTATGCTTTGTTAAATTTTGTATCTGAAGAAGGGCTTGGTCTGGAAAGTGCTCATTTCTGTGTTTTTAAATAAAAGTTTTGAAGTTGTTCAACATGGTGGCCATTACCTGCTTTTTTCTTCTTTCCTTAGGAACTAAAGATAAATGGGTGCGGTAGCCCATATTATGAGTTTAGATGTCATAGACTGTTACAATCATTACCAGGAATGGGAAAACACAGCATAAAATAAAGGAAATAAGTATAATTATAATAAGATAAAAAAAAAAATTAAATAAAATGTGTAATATTAGGTATAGCTGCCTGCCTGGAGTGTCTGTTAAAGGTTGTTGCAGTCAATTAATACAGTCATTGTAGATGTCTTGTGCAGTCACTGCTATTGGGTTCTATCACCATGCCTGTCAAGCAAGGCATGATAGTTGTTTCTGTCTGTACTGTACACATACATGTCTCTCAAGTGTCACGCTATCACTTAATGTAATTACTAGTGCGTAATCCCTCTGTCACAGATTTATCATTGACATGAATATGTAAATAGCAAAGAATCACTACATCAGCCAACAGTACCCCTTGGTAGTTATTTAGTTCCACCTGATGTGCAAGTGCTCTGTGTAGTTGCGTACCTGCAGTTGTTACTGCTTTGCTCATACTGTCCCATGTGGATAGGTTGACAGCTATGCATGTGCTACAGCAGTTATAGGGCACTATCACACATAAAGAAAGGACAGACCTGTAGAGCAGATAGCAGTACTGTTGTCAACTATAGAGTCTATAATGGTTCATAGGTTCATAGGTTGGTACTAGGCTATCGGCCCTAGGGCCAATGCAAGCCTATCCATAACAATTCCCAATTCCCTGGATATTTCTTCCCACAATATTTACTTCTCTGGGCCCCTGTCTAGCAGGGCGACTGACATAATCCCCGGGGTAAATTTCCTATCTCCCATCCAATCATCAAGGTTCCTTTAGAAGAGGGCCAATAAGGTGCTCTGCTTCGCATGTATGGGCAGTCTATTCCAGAATATCGGGAATCTCTGGGTCAGGAACCTATCCCTCCAGCATGTTTTGTTCATTGTGATGACAAGGTTTAGATCCCTGGAGCGTGTGGCTCTGAGGGATTGGGATTTCTTTAAGTGAAGCATGTCCAACAGCTCAGGGTTTGACATGGCCTTGTATGTTAAGCAGAGATCGCTTCTGAGTAGACGATATGCCACAGAGTATAGCTGGAGTTTTTTTAGACGGACAGCATATGGCATCTGCTTTAGGCCTGTGATTTTTTTAGTGAGGTATTTCTGTGGCCTTTCCAGCTGTTGCAGATGTCTTGTGAGGTACATACCAAATGGGGCATTATACCCTATAATGGGTCTAAAGAGGGATGAGTACAGCGGGACAATGGCCTCCTTTTTTCTGGATGAAAAGCCCTTAGTGATGAGGTGTGCCACATAGAAGGATTTCCTGACTGTTGTAGCGATGTGGTTATCAAAAGTGAGACCACTGTCCAGCTGTGTCCCTAAGTCTCTCATCACACTTACGATGTTTAGAGTCCTGCCACCTATGTGGTAATTCATGGGTACATGTTTTTTTTTCCAAAGGGGATAACTATACATTTTTTGGAATTAAGCTTGAGCCCATGGCTCTGGCACCAGGCATCTGTTTCTGTAAGGCCTTTTTGTAGAATAGCCACATCATTTGGGGATTCAATAATGGCTCCCAGTTTGCAGTCATCTGCAAACTTTGTTAGCCAGAATCCCTTAGTGTTGGCCTGTACTTCAGGGAAGCAGATGCCAAACAAGAGTGGTCCCAGGACTGAACCTTGAGGTACTCCACTTGTCACTTGTCTGGAGCTGGATTTGGAGTCGGCTACTTTTGCAGTCTGGGTTCTGTCAGTAAGCCAGTTGGCAACTCATCGAGTGATGTAGGGATTTATGCTTAGTAAGTTTATCTATGATTCCAGAGTGGGGGATGGTGTCGAAAGCCTTGGTGAGGTCCAGATAGGCTGTGTAGACCACCTTACCCTCATCCACAGCTCTGGAGACTGATTCGAAGAAGTCAGTCAGTTTCAGGAGACAAGATCAGCCCTTCACAAACCCAAACTGGGTGGAGTCTAGTGTTTGAAGGTTGCCAATGTCTTTGTTTATAAGTTCCATGATAATGCGTTCCATGCCCTTGCAGATCAGGCTTGTCAGACTGATGGGACGGTAGTTCCCAGGATCCAAGGCAGATCCTCCCTTGTGGGTTGGGATAACTGTAGTTGTTAAGCTAAAAAGCCACTCAGCAAACTCAGTGGGCACGAAGCCTGAGGTGAGGCTATGATTAAACATGACACTTAGGTGAGGTGCCAGTTCATTTTGTAGTTCATGTAGTACACAGCCTGGGATGTCATCTGGTCCCATGGATGCTGTATTCTTAGCTTTGGAGAGTGCGGTTTCTACCTGTGTGGCCGTGATTATCAGAATTTGGCAATCGTTTGGTATTGAGATAGGTCCTTTAGGGGGTGAGAGGGTGGTGAAGTTGGCACTAAATTGATCTGCCAGGATATTGGCAATATCCTTGGGATCAGTATATTTAATGCCATTCTGTTGTAGCTCAGAGCAGATCTGAGCATAGCCATTTAGATTCTTGACATAACTATAGAATGCCTTGTGGTTGTCTGTGGAATATTTGGCAATTTTATTTTCGTAACTAGCTTTTGAGGATTTTATGAGGGATCTCAGCTTCTTACTGAGGTTGGTGAGGGAGTTTTTTGCATCCTGGGATTTTCCTCTTTTCTGCAACAGTTTCTTCCTTCTGTTGTATAGTTTGTTTATAGCAGGGGACCACCAGATTGGCTTCCTTTTTTTGGAGAAGAGCATCTTGGTTCTATTTGGGATGGCACGATTCATGCATGAGTGGATGTGCTCGTACAGTGCCTTAGTGTAGGATTCTGCAGTCAAACATCCAGATCCTGTCTGCGTGGGCATTGTGAAGTTTGTCACGTCTGACTTCAGTAGCATGAAGTTGGCTTTGGAGAAGTTTTTTTCTGAGGTTTCCTTACTGGGGGGTGAGGGTGGGATGTGGATGTCAAAGATGATTTGCTTATGGTCAGACCTGACCAATGAAGGGGTAACCACTGGTGTGGAGCATCTATCTCCCATGTTGGTAATGACCAGGTATAGGATATTGGCTCTCCTGGTGGGACAATGGATTCGGTGATCCAGGGCATTGGAATTTATGAATTCCAAGAACCGTTGGGAAAAGGAGTTGGTACCGGAGTAGTTTTCCCAATTAATGGCAGGGTAGTTGAACTTACCCAGTATTAGGGTGTTTGGTTGTATCTTAATATTTCCCAGTATGTTTAGAAAGGTGTAGTGAGAATCTTGGGGCATGGTGGGGGACCTGTAGCAAGCTACAATTTGGATTGCAGTCTTACCTAGTGTTAGTTGCACCTGGAGAATTTCAGATGCATTGTGTTGGGCAACTAGCCTGGAGGTGTGAATATCCTTGGTGAATATGGACACTCCTCCACCTTTAGTGTTTCGGTCTTGGTTTTGTGGCCGAAAAGTGTGGTAAGAATTGTAGCCTGGTATTGCAGGGGTGCTCTCTGGAGCCTTGAACCAGGTCTCAGTTACTGCACAGATATCGATGTTCTCCATTTTTAGGAATGCCTCAAGAGAGTGCATTTTGAGGTTTAGACTTCTAGCATTGAGTAGCATTACCTTCAGATTTTGCATGCTTGTGTCTGTTACGCTGGTGGTTTTATCCTTTGAACCTTGCCTAAAAAAGGCACTATAGGGATGGCAAGAGCTTTAGCCAATAACCCGAATCCCAGGGGTGACAGGTGCAGACCATCTCTGGCAAAGCATCGTGGTTTGTCGATCATGTCTTCCCAGGCAGACAAATACTGGATCCCCTTTGAATGACACCAGAAGGTTAGCCAATTGTTGAAGTCAATCATTTTGTCCTTATACTGTGCTATCATTTTGGGCTAAGGTAGGATGCTACTCAGGGCTAGGGTCATACCTGCCTGGGTCACATGATCCAAAAGCTCTTCCATGTCTCTTTTCATGTAGTCCAGGGTGGTATTAATGGACTGTATTTCTCTGTCTCCCCACACATTACCTTCATATATTTGTTATTGTTATTTATTGGTTATGGTTTACTATTAACATATGTTGTTACATGAAACTATATTTTGGGCCATGTATTATATTATTGTATGTATTAAAATGGATGCATATTAACATATCTTGTTGAATTACCTATTCTGTTGACCTTATGCCATAACTGTTACTAGCATGCTGTTAATATACTGATTGTTCTGTTATTTATTGTTGTGCTTCACATAACATGCATTGAAATGTAATGGAGCTATTTCCAATGTTCTGGCATGCTGTTATTACTAGCAATGTTTATTTTCCTATCTAACCTATACTTATTGCTCTACATCCATCACCATAGTACATCAGGGTAGGCCAGTTTGCGGTGATCAACCTTCCCTAACTGAAATGGCTGTAGCACCAGGTCCTAGCATGTCTGGGACCCAGGCAGGTGGTGCCCCCTCTGCTAGCCCTGCACCATTTTCAGGTGGAACCACCTCAGGAGACGGGGCCTGTCCACCCCCAGGAGCAGTGGCAGAGGGGCGGTAGTCACTCAAGATCAACTACTGGCCATGTTGAGCAGGATTGTTCATAGGAGGAATGAATGTCACCTACACCAGGTTGAGAGCAGACTGGATAACCTGGTGGGGCCGGCTGGCCCTGGTGCCCAGCCTCCAGCACAACCACCTTCAGAGCAGTGAAGCAGCAGTGTCAACTGCCCATTGGTGGGAATCTCAGTCATGCTGCTGCCATCTGGAGGCACATGCATCTCAGATTCCATAACATCCTCCCCATCCAAGGTGTTTACATCCCACATGTGTCACACACCACCCCTGTCTGCTGTCCTGTCTGTCTTGTCTGTCTGCAATTGCATCCTCTCCTACTCAGCTTACCTTGCCACATGTACCTATATCCCCTCCCCAACATTCCTCTTTCCTTATTAAAAAAAGAAAAAAGAAAAAAAAAAACATGGGCACCTGTCTCACAAAAAAAAAAAAAAATGGCACAGTACATAAGTTCAGCTGGGACCCTGCTGCAGAACAACTGCCTTTGAAAGCCATGCACATACTGATGGCTGCAGACAATGTGTGTCACATCCTGTATGTCTGCACATATATCTGGTAAATACACCTATTTCAGCACTACATCAGTACCATCAGTCTGTTAAATGCCTTGTATGCAGTCCATTTTGCCACACACAGGCTTAGATTCGAATCCACTGTGTTGCACTTCAACTACATTGTTGTGAAGACACCAAGTAATGATTGAGTCATGCAATTTTAATCCCCATAAGTTACTGCTACTGAAATATCTGCTATCCAGTTTTGCAAGTCAAAGGCCTGCAGGTATATCCTAACTATAAGTTGCCTACTACTCTGCTATTGACAGTGTTGCATAACAGATGTACCCTAAGCACATGCCTCACTTGGAATGTAAATGGTACCCTTACCCTGGCTGTGCTGTAACAACAGGGCTGACACTGCTGTCACAGTTACACTTAAAGCTTGCCGGTCTTCAAAGTGTTCACACTCCCCCCTATGTGTCCTAGGCTGCAACAGCAGCTGCAGCCTGGAGCATACGCAGCTGTATATTATGGCAGCTGCTACAGACCCACCCAACCCCCTATAACAAGGTATCCAGACACAACCATGCATAAAGCGGGAGGGGGGGCAAAGGTCTAGAGATACAGACATGTTTCACAGTTTCCCCCTACAAAGATAGTTGATAGAATAGTAGCTACTGCATTAGCATGAATAGTATGACTGGTATGAAGTGTGACACTCACATGTCTCTCTCCCCTTACTGACCTCAACCCACAATGTTGGCCAGTGAACTGCCAGATGGCCACACTGTCATGGGGCACTGACCAAACATATGAAGCAAAACTGTGGACATAATTCATACATCTCTACAGTGGACAGTATTTGTACTTACCCTCTGTGATGCTGTAGTCTCCACACCTCAGTAATGTCCATCTCAACAACTAAGAAAGGGGCCAAGGCCTACATGAAGGCCTTATATATTGTGCTGTGTTGCCATGTCATTGGCTAATGATAGTGCAATTCAAGTGTTTCGCAGGCAGTTAGCAAATGTGAGCCACAGACTGGTGCAGAAGCAATTATCTGTTAATGAGCATTACCTACAAAAGACAAGCAACTGATTATGGGGAACCAGTGTGTTTGTGGTTTTACTCACACAGACAGCGTATATGCAAAGCATTTGCAGAGAAACACTTCAAAAGAAGGAATACACCACTCTACCAGGTATGTACTAGATGTTCCCATAAAACAGGATGCAGTTGGGAGGATGGAGGTATGGGGAATAGGGATTAAAAGAGTAGGCTTGTATTAGATGTTTGATATTGACATGTCAGTGATGCTCTGCTGTCCGACACCTACAGGCATGCCTCTCAAGTGTCCCTGCTTTGAATCACATCTCTGCTCTGTCCCTGTCAATCCCTCCTACAACGGTCAGCTGCTGTAGTACAGATAGTGGATTACACATAACACATAGTGACACTAAGAAAGGGTGTACACTCCTGTAACATCAAACAATGTACTGTAATTCACCTCCTCTCAGTCTGTCAATGTCACAGATGAATATTACTAACATTGTAAAAGTGTCCCGGTATGTCCCTGATGTACTCTGGTTAAGTCCCTGTTTCATAGACATTCGCACCTGTCTGGTTGAGAGCTATGCCTAACATACCTTTCAACCTCCTACAGTAAGAAATCAGGACAAGGTCATAATTAATGGGGGGACAAAGGCCCAAACTCAATGACAGAGTATACATATTGGCCATACAAAGTAAGAATGTGACTAGACTAACAGATATTACTGCAGCATAAGTGTTTTCTGAGTGGTCTGATGTTTGACTGTTAAAGTCTATTTTAATTTACTGACAGCAACCATCAATGATTGGACAACCATTTGTCAGACATCCACAAGTTTGTGCAAAAAGGACCACATCTATGGGGTGAACATGTTGACATTCTGCAAACATCTGTATAGTTGAGAAGTATGATGCCTACAGGGAACATATACTACAGCAGGTTTGCATTGCTGTCTGTCATTGGGGCACACTAGTGCTGCTGGACTGTCCTCATACAGTTGTTGTAACAGCACACTGCTATTTGTCCAACAATGACCCTATGACATACTAGTGGCAATTTGCCCATTGGGGACACACCACATTAGACTGCAGTGATGCAATGTAGAGCTATACAGCATAATCTGTCACAGCAAACAGGGACATTACCCAGTATTGCTATTATCTTGGTGATAGCCACACATGTGTTGCCAGACTGTGGGGTATGACATGTGAGGGAGCAGTAGATAGTGCAGGACATTATGGGTGTGTAGGGTCTGTACATAGTGGACATCCATGTATCTGGTCTTGTAATGTTTTTCCCTCTTGTTTTCCTGCAGGAACAATGTGCCAGCAGAGACATCCACCATTTTCATCTGCAGGGAATGATGCTATACTGGATACCCTCAGAATCCACCATCACATCCTGCTTTCCAGGGGTTGCCACAATCATGAACTGTGAACAGCATTGTGGGCTGACCCTGTCAGGGCTGTTAATCAAACTGGCCAACAGGACAGGACCTATGAGCAAGTCCAACACCAGGCATGGATATGGTCAGTGCTGCATCTCAAAGGGCAGCTGCTTTTGTCAGGGATCGTGCTGCCACCAGTGGATGACATTTGACACAACAACCACTCTCAGCCTCAGAGGAATTCCTGGTGAACCTAGGATCAACCAACAGTTCCCAGGCATCCATCATACCATACATCCTTGAGGCGGGTGCCACAGCATCCAGATCAGAGGAGCGTCCAGGTAAGCTTACTGTGTTCACCATTATAAGACTGTATCAGTCATTGTGGCAGGCTCTACAGACTAGTACATGTGTGTGTCAGGTCTAGCTGCATTGTGGGGTGGGGTTGGCTTTTACCCACAGTTGTATGCACATATACTCAGAATGTCAGCAATATAGCCAGTATAACATTAGTTAATGTACATGTGGATATACATATATATTACCTTGCAATATTGCAATATTTTGTGTTGTTGACAATACCTCTCCCTCACCTTTTCATAGATCTGTCATGTGTGGCTGGAGTCTGTAGTCCTGTATCCAGTAAGTATGATACTGTTGTTTTACAGATCATATATAGTTAAGGGCTTCCATATTGCCTTATGCACAACTGTTGTGCTTAGCCAGAGTAAAATAGTTGTATGTTTCATTTTGGAGCAGTTAACTACAGTGCATAGCCTAGGGAATGCCAGGTATGTATTTGTAAAAATATCAACATATTTGCACTTACAGTTATGAGCAACTATGCAGCCTGCTATACATGAGGCAATTACTACAAGATGCCACTTCAAACGCAATAGGGAGATGGTACATACCTGAGGCAGTGATACTATAACTGGCGTTATCATTCTCAAGGTAGGTGTACTGGGTTTTATGTGTAGTTCTATCGCATACACTGTCACATTGCATACCTCACAGGTGTATTGTACTGGCAACATTAACTGGATCTAGATGACATGCATGTTATACAGAGCCTGAGATGCCTGTGTATGTTGTTGTGAGTTTGTATGTTGTGTATGGAATCAGAGATGAGAAGATGTGGGGCATGTAATGCGGTCGTGGATCCTCATCTGTATGAGTCTGTGTAGATTGCCATGCATAATAGTGCAGGTGGTAATGTACTGATTTTGTCTTGCTTCTCACAGGTGAACAAGGGGGTTGGAGTCTGTCCCCTCACAACCTGATGTCAGTGTCTCATTGGACTCTGATGATAATGGTGGCCATAGTGAGACACAGCCTAGGTTGTCAGTGGCTGAATCTGTTCCAGAGATTGACATCCCTCTGCTGCCCCAATTCCCCTCACACAAAGTCAGTATGCCCACACATACCCAGTCACCTGAGGCCAAAGATATTGGGCAGTCAGAGGGTGGTGGCATAGTACAGGGCAGTGTGAGAACTATGGCATCAGTGAGTGTAGACACTGGCCATAGCCAGAGACCAGGTGAGGTCCCACACAGGCAGATTGAAAGGAGTGCTGGAAGGAGGACTGATGCCCATCCACCTCCTGTTGCAGGTGTCACATCACAGGTCACTCGCAGCAGGTTTTGGGCTGTCGTGGAGGCACAGGTATGTTATGAATGCAACAATAGATGGATGCTTATGGTTATGGATGCAGCACAGTCTGACATACATGACTACTTCCGCTGCATGGGTGACACCCTGCAACATGTCACTGATGTATTGGAGAGACAGTGGGCTGAAACAGTGTCTGTCTTTGGCCACCCATTGTCTGTGCTGGAACATCTGGTTGGAGTTGGGTGTCGGACACATGGATGTAGACCAGCAACACCATGCGCTGAGAGTCCACATGGCCATGCACACTCACACTCCTGTAGTGGCAGTACCTCCAGTGGTACAGAAGGAAGTCTGCACCATGACATGGCAGGCCATGGTCACATCATCCTGGATTGTCCCATGGGGGACACAGGCCCAGCAGACAGCAATTACTGTCAGATACTCGCACCACATCTAACCTTCAGCATGGTGGTGCCTGTGCTACTTCTGTTGAAGCCAGTTGCCATGTTCATGGCTGTAGATGGTGAACTGTCCACTCTACCATGTATGGTCCACAGTTGTCCACCATACACACATGTAGGGCTAGCACTGGGCTTGACTGTGTACATGCACACAATTGACACCACTGTCACATGCAGGTCACCAACAGACACACATGGCACCTCTCCATGGCCCATCTAACCATCACACCTTCCAGACTTACACACATGCTGTCCACTGTTTGGCACAGACCAGGCCTCTGGCACCTCCACACCACACCCTGTGCATGTAATGGCACCTGTGCCACATCTCTGCCATCCATGCCATTGATGCATGGATCTGTGAATGTGTCTGATGCACAGGATGATGATATTACTTTACATGTGTTTGTGTAGTGCAGTAGTGTTAAGCCATGGCAGTTGTGGGCCATGACAGGTACTGTATTCTGGCATGTGTCTTGAGTACACATCAGACTTTGTGTATCTTTGTTGCCTGATATTAAACTGGCAGTAATGTTACAGACTGACAGGTGTGTCACAGACCTGTATATGTTTGTGCCCGCGGAGTCTGAGTGGTTCAGTTATGGACACATGGTGGCAATACAGTGGCACAGGATGGCAAGGCAGCACAGCAGAAATATGATGTCATTAAGGTATGCCAGTATAAGTGCATGTCTCCCTAGGTGCATATGTGTAGAACAGTGTGTCAGGGACAATAGGGACGGTCAGCATCATCATGCTTTCATAGGTTCATAGGTTGGTACTAGGCTATCAGCTCTGGGGCCTATACAAGACTAGCCATAACAATTCCCTGGCTATTTCATACTCTGTGACAAGGTGTGCTACCCTTGATACATGTCACCTGGGTATTCTGCACATACAAATCTAGTCGGTAGCAGACATCAATTATGCTTATGTAGTTGAGGGCAATTTAAGGCCAGCAGCTAGTCACAGGGCCATAAAATACATAACCAATGCACAGAGATAGGCTGGATGGCCGTGTCTTTAGTGCTGTAAGGGGATATATTTAAACACACACAAGTTGGATGCTGTAAGATTAGAATCCCTACCTGTTTAGTAATACACACTATAGCTTGCAGTACTTCTCACGTGCGCCACAGAGTTTATCTAATATTAGAGTGTCACTCAGCACTCTTAACGTGGATGACATCAGCAGGCCTTGTAAAGGAGGTCAATGTTGAGGTAAGCAGCTAGTCACAGGGCCTTAAAATGCATAACCATTGTACAGAGATAAGCCAGATGGGCGTTTTTGTAGTACCAGAAAAGGAAATATGTACATGCATACACACACACACACACACACACACACACACACACACACACACACACACACACACACACACTAGATGATGTGAGAATAGAACCCCTACCTATCTAATGTTATGCACTACAGCTTGTTGCAGTACTTATCACATGCACCATGCTGTTTATTTGACATTACACTGTCAGCCAGCACTCCTAAGGTGGATGACATCAGCAGGCCTTGTACGTGTTGGAATTTAGAGGCTTGCAGCCAGTCACAGGGCCATAAAATGTGTGCCATCACATAGAGATAGTCCATATGGGCATTTCCATACTGCCGCTCGGTATATATTGATACGCACACAAACACACACAGAGTTGGATGATATGAGATTAGAACTCCTACCTATCTAGTATCACACACTACAGCTCATAGTACTTATCCAGGCACCACAGGTTATGGCCGCATAGGTGTATATATGTACACACATATTTCCACATAGCAGGTCTTTGGGCAGTAGAGGCAACAGACTTGGGCTCAAGTTAGCTAAGTGTAGGAGTATGCCAAGTCTGATTGCCAGTACTTACAAGGTGACTCCAATCCAGAGCTACTTGTACTCCAGTCCAGGATGATGTGTGCTGCAGGACATTGGCTGCTGCACCTATTAACACAGTACTGCAGTTCCCTGATGTTGTCCAAGACATCCCCCAGCTGTTTGATGACCTTAATATGTGACTCATACCTCAAAACTGTGCAGAGCTTCACAGACTGTCCAGAAGTTTGCCTCATATTTGTGGTCCATTTAACATAAAATTGTGGTTTTCTGGCATATTAGTGGCAAATCAGTGAAGACAGATGTCAATAAATAATGACAGACATTTTGGTTTCAGACTCCATACAAACCGAGAGATTCATGTTATGCAAGACCTGTTACTCTAGCGACATTCTACATTTTTAGAAGCATATATTTACAACCTGTCCTATATTTGTGGGCCTTGGTGCAACTTTTATTCATGACTTTGGCCAGATTTCCTGCTCTAAGAAGTTGTGAGTTATGATGTGACTGGGATACATGATGTAACACCACACACAGGGTGACAGTCTGCATACCTCTCCCTATAAATGTTTTTGCAGACTGTCCAGCATTTCACCCCATATGTCTGCTGTGTTCCTCATACAGTTGTGGTTTTCTGGTACTATACTGTCAACAGTGGTCACTGACCTGTTGTTACTACTGACACATTTAAGTGATGACCTTTACATCCTGCAGCTAATCTGACCTGTTTCAGCATGCTGTTATACTAGCCACTTGCTAGGTTACTCATAGCATGTATAATGTCTGTCTGAAGGTATGGCCTTTTATGCCTCCATTCAGACTGGATCTGTCCAACTTTTTTGCAGCAATGGATAGGGGGTTTATGACAGTCTGTGGGAATATCACCATATGAGTACATGACATGCAAAAGATGTTAGATGCTGCCAGGTTTGAACCATCAGCACCATCACCCATACTGCTGTCCCTGGCCCAGTGAGCCACACCAGCCACCAGACAGAAATGTTTCATTCCTCATGCTATCAACATACAGGAATTGTCCAGTCTGCTGGTATATCATTGCCGATTTACTCTTACAGTAGGTGTATGGGACCACTGCTGTGTTTGGGGAGGGGGACGACCAACCTATGCTCTGCTGGCATAAACAATCATGTGACTCCCCTGTGACCCCACTGATTGACTTCTCTCTGGAATAATGTCATGTCGTTTCCAGCCATGTGGCCTAGTGGATATTATGGGGCACATACTAGTGAACAGAGTACCTGTTGTCCTAAGTGGCTGTTAGATCTGTACAAGTAGCCCAGTAGCCCACTATAGATCTCTGCAAGTAGACCAGTAGCACACTATATATAGCCAACTATTTTCCCTTGCATACATATGGCGGGTCCATATATATGCTAGCATATTATAGTAACCCCTTACAAGTGGTGCATAGAAGAGTGACTTACCTCGCAAATGCAGCAGTTGACAGACCTGTAGTTCAGGGCTAACTCTGTCTGATGCATGCAGTCCACAGCCAATACATGGTGAGGTATAGGTTGTGTGGTCTGACTGGCATCATTTTTACTAATATATATGTGAGTCATACTAAGGTGTCAGTCCCTAGGGCACTAGGTTTTTAGTGCATGTGCTATGCATTGTCTCTTGGCCAATGCTAGGGCATATTGGGCATGCCTACATCTGCCTACAGGGACAGCCTCAGGCGGGTTCCTCCTATGAGTCATCCTGTGTGTGCAGCTGTGGTTACCTAGGCACTGGTGGAGGGCTGTGTATCTCTTCCCTTTGCTGATCCTGCTGCAGCTGTTTCCACAGGACCATATTGTGTAGCATGGCACATACTGGGAACATCTGTGCACATATGGCTGGACAGCACTGCAGGGCTCCACCAGATATATACAGGCACCGGAACCATGACTTCAACAGCCCAAATACATGCTCTATAATGTTTCTAGTCTGTGCGTGTACCTCATTATGGCTTTCTTTAGTGGGTGTGTGTGCATTTCTGATGGGTGTCATCATCCATGGTTCCAGGGTGTAACCAGCATCCCCAAGTAAATAGCCATGTGGAACACCCCCCCCCCCACCCCAGCAAACATCTGGTACAGCTATGATGCATGCCAGATATGGGAATCATGATAACTGCCAGGGCTGCCAACACACACATTCATAATAATGCTCTGGGCATAGCACATGGCCTGGCAGTTGATGGAGTGGTACCCCTTGCATTTGACATGGATTCTACCCTCTTCACTGGGTGGTGCCTTGGTGTGTATATGAGTGCAATCTATGGCACCCAGTACATCAAAGTAGTGTGCTACATGGTAGAAGAGTCACATACTGCTGGTCCCTTCCTCAGGGGTGTGGGGAAAATAAATGTGCTCACTGACCGCTGGTAGCATGGCATTCAGGAACTGGTGGAGTACCCTGGAAGCAGATGCCTGTGAGACCACCTACATGTCCCCAGTTGGTCTTTGTTTCCACTAGGATGGGTTCCCCTTTGCACCTCTTCAGAGTTAGATACATAGTAATCAGCCTAAGACTGCAAAAATCCCTGGACTGTGGCTAAAGACAGAAGATTTACATTAATGACCTTTACCAGTATGGCCAGAGTCAAAGACATGGCTCCAGGACCAGGGACAGTAAGTTGCTTGTATTGTTCACCAATGTCCTTGGTTATTGTGACAGCATATTCTGACTTAACAAATCTAGGACTGATTTAGCTACTTCATATAACTAGTTGGAGGTCATTCTATTCTTGTTTCTTGCCTCTTATAATATCCCCTCATCTTCTTCAGTCTGTGAAATCATCATAGAAAATACCATCTCCTATCAGGTTAATATCATCATAGAAGATGACTTTAATGTTCATCAGGAGCTGCTCACTCTAAAATCAACAGAAACCTACATACAGAAGCTCTCAAACTCTCAGCTAGTCATATTGCTACTAGACTCAACCCTCTCTTGTCAGTTCTTAGCATTCCACTTTTGCATGAGGTATTGTAGGAACTGCAGTCTACAGTGGTCTTGAAGGCTTATTACTGTGGCTGCATGCTACAGTATTTGTTGTGTATAGTCCATTTTATATTATTTGAGCACTTGACCCAGATCTGTCTCATGCTATCCAGTTCCTATAGAAATGAAGCGAAAAATGTATCTGCATTCTTGGCATTATGTCAATATTGCTCAGGATGGTAGTTCAGCCCTGAGAAGCATGCATTGTTTCACTGCTCATGCTCATGATTTTCACATATGCAATCTCAAAAAGCAGCCAAGTAAACCTAGAAGTAGAATCTCCATCTTTGTATTTTATTTGTATTATCATGTGTTAGCCAAGTGTGTCTGCTGATCCATAGACCTTTTTATTTAATATGACCAGTCATATAACATTTTTAGAAGACGTGGTGAGAGCATTCACAATTACACAGACATTGACTAAGATAAGAAATGAACCAAGAAGGTGGAGATTGAAGCAGACCTGTAACCACTGAGACTCCTCGTTGTTGTCAGATCATGCCTTGGACCACATCTGGCTGCAACATATGAAATTAATTCTTGTGCAGTGTGCGAATTAGCTGAGAACAAAAACAATACCTCTAAATCTAATGTCATGTTAGTATCCCAGGAAAAGATGGATTCATGTATTGAGATGACTGTGACCACATGTCCTTAGAGGAGGACTTCAAGTACCTTAGTTTCTTGTTTCCATGTAAGATGGTGACACACGACCCCAAAAATTGCCCTGAAGCAGCTTAGGAAGACTCTTGGGTGCAGACCTCATCTGTATTGATGAAGAAGAAGATGATTTCTAAGAAAATCCTCTCAGTTTACAAGATATTCCATCCTCTGTAATAGTGCAAAATGTGGGCATTGATTGAAGAAAGGTGCTTTGTGTAATAGTAGTAATGAGGTTTGTCTTCATGGCTGGTGTGCTTACATTCCATGACAGGTTAATGAGCTTGGTACTCTTTGTCATATTTTCCTTCTTTAGGGACCAGGGAATGTGCACATGTCCTACTATTTATTTGAGGATGTTTTCAGTTTTAACATTGCTGGGTAAGACTAAAATAGATTTTTCAAAAGATTAAAGTATTTTTTTTTTATTTTTGTATTGTATTTTTTGTGTGCTGTCTTTATCTTTCACCATACTACACCTCAGGTCTTCTCTGAAAAGAGGTTATTAGCCTTATTGAACTAACCTGGTTAAAAAAAAGATAAATAAAATAGATAAATCCCACAAATCTTTCTACTATTTACATTCCAATCTCAGTCTGCTATTATGTATATGGCCCTCAGTCCCTTCTGGGTATGACCTCTGCAACTCCATTCACTCTCATTGAGCAAGAACTAATTGCAATTCCAATATCTAGGCAACCATATGCCTATAGGCTTATAGGTTCATGACTAAAGGAGATCACTGCAAAGCTCTGTCACATCACAACATACTGGTATGAGACTAACAATGTCCCCCATTAAGCAGGCATAGCTACTTTTCTATTTAGAGAGATTGTGTTTGTTAATATTATTTCTTTTTTTTTATTCTTTGGTACCTGATACCGGCCAGATACTATCTACCCACAATCTACATGGCTAACTCATCCTTACTGGGTGAGACATTATCTAGTCCATTCATTGTACTGTTTGCATTTTATTCCTGAGCCATTTTTTTTCAAGTAATGGCCATAGTTACATCTTTTTCATCACTTTGCGAGATTTGCATTCTGTTGTTAATGATATTTGGATGAAGAGTCAAGCAGGTTCCAGTTTTATGATGTTACCATCAGGCTTGACCTTGCATGATACACCTAATGGCGCTATAGTGTTAAACCAGGAAGGTTGTGTGAGCAGAGCTAATGTGCAAAGAATCAACAGTAATCCCAACTTTACATTCCAAAGATGGGATGAAGCTTTAATGGACTATCTCAAAGCACTATTAGACCTGTTTGGCCATACAGAGGTTGTCAATGCAAGTTATACTGCTCCTAATATGACAGAAACATTTCATGGTCTTGAATAAGATTTGATTAAGCTTAAATGCCTGCAATGGGACACTTTGTACTATGAAAATCATGTGTGTGTGAAAAGAGTGCCTGGAGCTCTAAGGGTAACAAAAATGCCCATGGGTGACAATCTTCCCAAATAATTTATCGAAAAATGGGTGAAACTTAACCAGAAAGTGGGATTGCAGTATTTAAAAATGTTGATTGACTTTAATAAACAGAAAATTGAATCCCTAAAAGAAAATATCCAGTCAGCTTATTTTGCACTAAAAGTCAATATCACAAGTGAGAATTCTGATACAATGTCGTATATCATTCAGGATAGGCTTATCAAAGAAAATGGGCTGGATTCACGAAGGCTTGCACGGAGTCTAAGAGTAGTGTAAGACTCCATGCAGCCAACATGTCTACCGAGCGATCCAGGACCAGCCGGCAGAGGCGTACAAGAGAGCTCCTAAAACTCCTCTTACACGGACAGGGCTAGGTTATGCAAATTACCTAATTTGTTGCTGAAAGGTATGCAAATGAGGTAAATTTGCGATTCAGGAAACCCTAACCTGTCCGAGTAAGAGTAGTGTTATTTGCAGAAATGTACTCCATTGACAACTGAGTACGGTTCTGCAAATAGCAAAACAGAGCCTTGACAGCTCCAGAAAAAGCATCCAGTCGAGGAAGCATGCCAATGGCCAAAAATATGGCCATTGCCAATGTTCACCGATGCAAAAAAAAAAAAAAAATTTTTATCCCGATCGCAGATGTTTAAGCATAGCACAGCACCGCCCAAATGCGCTGCACTGTAAAAACCAGAAAACCAATAAATAAAATCCACAAATGTGGATTTAACAGCAATCCGAAATATACAATGCAAGGGAATGGCAGTCCAAAGACAACATGACTACTGAGTAGAGGTTGCTAAGGGGGGAAGCTCAGTCTAAGAGATGTAACCAAGCAATAGTAGGCAATCCTATGCAAATGAGGGTAAGGATAGTGAATCCCAAGTTTACATAGCAAAAGAGCACAGTCAGTGGAGAGTAGGAGTAGGATAAGGGGTGTAATAGAGTAGAAGATAGGTGACATCATGAGGGGGGTATGTCTGAAAGAAGTGAAGCTCATTGGAGTAGAGTGGCATGTGTCTGCTGTCAGATACTAATCACTGGAAGAGGTGTGTCAACAGGTACCCTAGCTAAAGGCAAGAAATTGAAGGTGTATGCCGTGAACAACACTAAAGTTTCTTGTAGAAATGCCTGCAATGTGTATGCGCGCATGTGCGCACCTGTAAAACCGAGTAAGCCTGTGTGCATGCGTTTAAGCCAAAGTAAGCAAGTGTAAGGATGTTGAAACCCGTGTAAGCGTGTTTGCACCTGTGTGCGCATGTTTTAACAGGAATAAGCAGGTTGTAGTCCATGTAAGCATGTGTGCGAGTGTGTAAGCTGGTGTGCGCGTGTTTACACTTGTTTGCACGGTGCTGCCCCCTGGGGAAACAGAAAGGGAAAAGGAAGCACAACAAATAGTAGGAAGTTAAACAGGGAGGACTAGCAGAGCTTGCAGGTGAAAACAATCAGAATTAGGCAATTACACAGGCAGTACACTAGCCCAGCCCAGCACTTAAAACTCAGCAAACAACTTTCCACTATGTTTTTCTCAGAGACATTGTAACACTGCAGTAAGCTAATAGAAGTGAAAACTGAAAAAGCTTTACTGGGACAAAGAAATGTTAGGGCTGCCATTGCTGTTATAAGGCAACATATGCAACATGCTGTGGGTGGTGACAATGCGAATGCTGCTGAGCAACCCACAGTGAGGAGACGGAGAAGAGTGTACAGGCCCAGGGTAAACTAACAGGGGCTACATGAGCTGGAGATAGTGGAGTGCTATAAAGTGGACAGAGACCTCATGCAGCAAATTGATGAGCTGTGCAGGCCATGCCTCACACACAGAACCAATAGAGGGGAACCCATCCCAGTGGAAACCAAGGTATGTGTTGGCCTAAGAATACTAGCAACAGGTACCTTCCAGAGACCAACTGGCTATATGATGGGGATTTCACAGGCATCAGCATCCAGGGTACTGCACCAGTTCCTGAATGCCATGTCAGCACATGTCAGTCATCATGTATATTTCCCCAATTCCCGTGAGGTATTGGCCAGCAATATGCGTCTCTTCCAGCAAATAGCGGAATACCCTGAGGTAGTGGGTCCAATAGACTGCACGCACATTCACATCAAAGCACCAGCTGGTGAGCGGGGTTGGGTCTACTATAACTGCAAGGGTTACCCCTCCATCAACTGCCAGGTCGTTTGTGATGCCCAGGGCATAATAATGAATGTGTGTGTGCTGGCTGCCCTGGAAGCTACCATGACTCCCATATCTGGCATCTGACACAGCTGTACAAGACATTTGCCAATGGGGACATCCCTCATGGTCACCTAGTGGGCGATGCTGGATATGCACTCAAGCCGTGGCTGATGACACCGATCAGAAATGCACACACACCTGAACAGGAATGCCATAATGAGGCACACGCACAAACACGAAATGTAATCGAGCATGTGTTTGGGCTGCTCAAGTCATGGTTCTGGTGCCTGGACACATCTGGTGGAGCCTTGCAGTACTCACCAACTACATGTACCCAAATAGTCATGGTATGTGCTATGCTACACAATATGATCCTGTGAAAACAGCTGCAGCAGGAGCAGCATAGGGCTGGGCACAACAGCCCCCCACCATTACCAAGGCCATCACAGGCAGAGTGTGACTCGGAGGAGGAACAACCTGAGCCTGCCCCAGTAGGCAGAAGGAGGCGTGCCCAGTATGCTTTAGCCTTGGCAAAGAGGCAATGCATAGCATATACACTGGTCAGTAGGAACCCTGGAAATGATACCTCTCTCTGACTCACACATATGGCAAAAGGGATGCCTAACTTGACACTACCTGTTAACAAACATGTATAGGGAGTGTAAAATGTGCATCTGACATAGGCAGCCCTGCAGAACCACCTGAGGCATGATTGCTATGTGTTAAGCAATATAAAGCAGTGCTAAACAACTCTTACCAATATTTAGTATATGTAAACAAAATTGCACACACTAAGTAGCACAACTTCAGGCAATGTTGAGCAATACTGGGCACTGTTCAGCAATGTTGGTTAACATTGAGCAATGTTGTGAAAGTTTGGTCAAATTTGGGCATAGTTCAGCAAAAGTAGGTAAACATGGTCATATTTGCTTCACTGTTCCTGAAGCAGTTTGTTCTGCCCACTATGAAAATATGAAGCAGTGACAGTCCTCAAACGCAGGATACTATGCACTATAGTCATAGTACAGAACCACTAAACCATGACAGTATATCAGTGGTAAGCTTGTATGAAGAAATGTTGATAAGTCTATGCAAAGTATCTCATGGAAACCTTGCAGGCATAGAATAATCCCTGTCGAGTTAAGACACAAAGGTGAGGCCTGCAGTAAGAATAGAATCTGATTTTCAACACACATATAGTATAAATGTTAATATTGGTAATGTTCACACACATCAGCAAATGTAGTGGACCTCAGACAGCAACATACTGCAAGGTCACACTGGGCATGCTCACACACTTGAATAAATGAGACAAATGTCAGTAAACAAAACACTGAAAGGCCAAACTGGGCATGCTCACACATTTAGGGCATGTCTGAGTACAGCAGTGGGCCACACATATCCGTCAGTTGCATGTGTCAACCCAGGAACCTCGCACTATTCACCAATCTGCCTTGTGCACACAGTTATATGACAACAGACACATATATAATATAGTGTAACCCTGTCATAATCAAATATGTCATGCAGATACTTAGGTTCTTCATAGAAAGTGGGAAAGCAAAGAAGAAATAAAACCTGCAATCAGTACCATCAATGAACAATGTGCATCCCGAACATTATCATAGTTTCAGAGGTTGATACTAGGCTATCTGCCCTAGGGCATGTATAAGCCTAGCCAGAGTGTGTTTGGCTTTCACAACCCTGCTAGATTAGTAGACTGTGCCTGTGAATAGTAGATCACACAAGATAGCCCACATATGTTTATTTTATTGTGCCTCTGTCTAGCAGGGACCCAGAACATATCCCAGGGCTAAACATACAATCAACCATCCACTTGTCAAGATGTCACCTGTAGGTGGTCAGTGGGGGTCTCTGTGTATGTGGGACTGGGATCGCATTCCAGAGTGAGTGGAGCCTCTGGGATGGGAATCTGCCCCTCCAGCATGTCCTATTTATATCAGTGCCGATGTTTCCGTCCCTGGAGCGTGTAGCTGTAAGGGACTTTGATATCCTGAGGTGGAACCTGTCCATTAATTCTGTGATGGACATAGCTTTAAACAACAGGCACAGATCGCATCCGAGTAGGCAGTAAGTGACTGAGGAGAGCTGGGGTCACCATAGCCAAACTGTGCATACCATCTTTGTGAGTCCCTATATCTACTGGGTTAGGTACTTTTGTGGACATTACAGTTGCTGCAGGTGTTAGGTAAGGTACATCCAAAATGGGGCATTGTATCCAAGCATGGGCCTGACGAGTATAGGGGCACAGTGACCACACTTGATCTAGATGTGAAACCTTATGGGATAAGTGGGCTATATAAAAGGTGTGTCCAACAACATTGGCAACGTGATTGTCAAAGGCGAGAGTACTAACTACTCATGTCCCCAAATCACAAATAACACCCACCGTACATGATGTATCATCACCTATGTGGTAATGTGTGGGCACGTTGTTATTACCAAAGGGGATGACTATGCATCTAATGGAAAGTAGCTGTAGGCCATGGTTCTGGCACCAGTTATCCATATCTGTGAGACCCTTTTTGAGGATGCTTGTGCCAGCTGGGGAGTTGATTATGGCACACAGTTTGCAGTCATCTGTGAACATGGTCAGCCATATTCCTCCTGTGTTAGCCTGTACGTCTGAGAAATATATACCGAACAAGAGAGGTCCCAGGACCGAGCCCTGTGGGATGCCACGTGTAACTGGTGTATAGTCAGACATGGCACCTGCAATACTGACCATGTGGGTGCTATCCATGATCCAGTTAGCAATCCATCTTGTGACATATGTGTAAATATTGAAGCCAGTGAGCTTATGTATAATGCCCGAGTGGGGTATTGTGTTGAACTGTTGTGCGAGCTCCACATAGGCTGTGTGGACAACCTTCTCTACGTCTATGGACCTGGTAACTGTTTAAAGACAGCAAACAGGTTCAATAGGCAAGATCTGCCCACAACAAAGCCGAATTGTGTAGGATCCAGTGTCTGTAGGTTCCCGATGTCTATGTGTATGGGTTCCATGACGATACGCTCCATAGCTTAGCAGACCAGGATAGTTAGGCTTATAGTGCGATATTGTCCATGGTCCCTTGTGGCAACACCTCTGTGTAGTGGGAACACTGTTGCTGTATGCCATTCCTTGGATACATATCCTGTAGTAACTCTGATATTGAACAGTGACTTAATGTGAGTGTTAAGTTCGTCATGAATCTCGTGTAAGCCACAGGCTGGGACACCATCTGGTCCCATTGATGCTGTGTTGTCTGCTATGGAGAGGGCAGCACTCACCTGTTCATCTGTGATGTCAGGGAGGCTATACCCTGTTGCAATGGACATTTGCACTTTAGGGGGGATGGGGGGAAACATTTCCACTGAACCTGTTTGCCAGTATGTTTGCAATGTCAGTGGGTTCAGTGTATGTTTTGTCATTATGCAGTAACTCACAGCATATCTGTGAGTTCCCACTCAGGTCCCTGACATAACTAAAGAAGGCCTTGTGATTGTCCTTAGTGTCTGTTGCAAGTGTCCTTTAGAAGTGGCCCTTAGATGAATCAACAAGTGATCGTAGCTATTCCCTAGTACTAATCAGAGATGCCTTCCTTTTTGGGATTGTGCTCTATCATGTAGTAGCCTCCTCCTGTCGTTGTATAGCTTATTAATGGCTGTGGTCCACTAGACAGGTCCTCTGCCTTTGGAGGAGTGAGTCTTGTAGTTATCTGGGATAGCACGATCCATGCATTACAGTAGTTGTCCATAGAATGGGTTGTAAAGGATTAAATGGTCTGAGCCGTTATTACTACTGTCCCAGGGTCTTTGACGGATACCACCTCGATTTGTAGAAGTGTGACATTTGCTTATGAGAAGTACTTCACTGAGATCACCTAGGATGGGGGTGTGGACGGGATATGTATGTCCAGTGAGATAAATGTATGTTCTGACCTTAACAATGAGGGGTACACCTCTGGTGTGGAGCATAGAGTCCCCATGTTGGTGATGATCATGTCCCACATGTTTTACCCTCTTGTGGTTGTGGTGACCAGTTCTGCCATAGCATTTGAGTCTATAAATCCTAGCAACTGCTGTGCGAGGGTGTTGGTGCTTGAGTAGTATTCCCAGTCAATGCTTGTGTATTTGAAGTCACCCAAAATAATGGTGTTTGGAGAGACCTTCATATTCCCCAGTATTTCCAGGAATACCGAGTGTTGTTCCCGAGTTTGGGAGTGTGGTCTGTAGCAGTCTACAAACTGAAATGCAGTTTGGGCCACTGTTAGTTGCGCATGTACGTTCTCTGATGCTTTGTGCAGTGCTACCAACCTGGAGGTGTGTGTATGTTTGATGTATATGGATACTCCCCCTATTTTTGTTGGCCGGTCCGAGTCTTGTGTCCAAAAAGCATGGTATGAAGTAAAACCTGGTAGTGCTGGTGAGCTTTTGGGAGCCTGAACCAGGTGTCTGTTACTGCACATATATCGACAGTCTCCATACTGAAGAGAGTCCTGAGTGCATGAATTTTGATGGTTAGATATCTGTTGTTGAGCAGCATTACTCTCCGTTTCTTTTACCCTGTAACGTCTGTGGAGGTGGTTTTGTCTTCTGAGCCTCACTTAAAACAGCCACTATGGGGGTGGCAAGAGCCTTAGCCAGTATTTGAAAGCCTAGGGGTGACAGGTGCATGGCATCCATAGCGAAGCTACGTGGCATGTCAAGCATGTAATCCCAGGCTGACAGACACTGGATCCCCTTTGAATGACACCAATATGTTAGACAACTGTTAAAAGTGATCAGTTTGTCTGTATACTGTGACATCATTCTTGGTGAGGGTAAGATGCTACACAAGGTCAGGGTCATACTGGCCTGGGCTACATAATCAGAGAGCGCCTCTATGTCTCTTGTCATGTAGTCCAGGGAGGAATGTCTGAGGGTTTACACACCAGCATGGTCAATGATGGAGCCATATTTGTACGTGCTTTGGAGTGACCTGAGTGCATATGTTATGTGGCAGATCCTGGCACCCGACAGACAGCACAAAGTGACCTTCTCCTTGTTCAGCCTGGTGAGTGGGACGTCAGTGTGTCTGACAATAGAGTCACCTATTACAAGTGTATTAGGTGTGTTGTTTAGGCCTAAGGGCAGTGACTGTGTGGCACACTGACTTTGTGAACTATGTGATATGTGTGTATAGTTGTGGGTTAGCAGTTGTTTGGGTGTCTGCTTTGGATGTCTCTGCTGCTTAGGCAGAGTATATTTAGAGCCTCTGAGTATGTTTCTGTGTGGTAATGTATTTGGTTTGTTGTCGTCATAGGTCCATGTGAGACTGGATTTGTGGTGTGTGTGGTTACCTTCACCACCTGATAGACTGTGCCAGTCATGGGTTGAGAGAGCACAGACTCCTGTTTGTCTATACAGTCGAATCTCTCACATATATCTGAGTTTGTTGGTAGGAGGACAGGGTTGTCTGTGTAAATAAGGCAGTTGTAATATTGTGTCAAAATTCCAATATGCACCAGCTGGACTGCAGAGTACACACAAAACCGACCTTTGGACATGCCAGGATATTATGAAGACATACTCTGCTGACTGATCACAAAGGATCAGTAGTGTGTTAAGTGTGTAAAAGAGTATAACAGGGGTTTAGTGGGCAGGTTTGTCGTTGTTTTGGAAATATTATCTGTGAAGGAGTAGAGACAGAACCATGACACCTCCTTCAGCTATGTTAGAAATAGCAATGTACACTCATATATGTCCTGAGTCAGGGTCAACTGTACCTGACTGACAATGCCGACATCCTGTCAGGCAGGCCAATACATACATACCCACCTCCCACTGACAAAAGGCCCTATCATCATACCAGGAGATATCACATGTAGAATGGGTAAACTGCTCCTCCCAAAGCCGAATGAATGCTATCACTTGGATAACATTGTTTCCCCATATGTGCCATAAGTGAACAACAGAATGAACAGACCCTGCACCTGAACAGTCTGTTGAGCCTCACCCTCTCTACAGTATCTTACACTGTTGAATGTGTTACAGCAACATATGGCACACCCCACAAGTGTTGGTGCACAACAGACCATGTGAAATATATTCCTATATATTCTCCTCACCGCTCTCTTTCACTTTCCTTCGTTAACACTGTAGCTTATCCCTGTAATAACAGAGCTGTAAATAGTATTCTCTATACTACCTATTGTACTGTTTTTACCTATGTATGGTATAACTTATCGATTTTATCAAACTTTGTCTGACACTGTTTAACAGTTTTTATCTTTTATCCTTTATATTGTGTATATATAGTTTGTATATTCTGTTGTGGTTATATTGGAGCTTTTCTCCTCGGGCATCTACTGAAAATGGAAATATATCCAGCTAGACTAGCCCGGTTAACAAATGTAAAATAACTAAATAAATAAATAAATAAGCCTATAAAGTCTGAACTGCTAGGCCATGGAATCCATCATGATTGCAGTCAGAATCATAGCTATTGTAATCCGACAAACACACAACCCAACCAACTGTGGTATGTTAATGAGCAGATCATGTTCCCCAAACCTGCTAGATTGTTTTCAAGGCAGCCACTCAGGACATATATCACTGAAAGGAGCTACACACGTCCCACATAGACTTTGAATAGCCCTTTATCAACATCACAGACACATGTTGTATCCACAAAACCAACAATCTGTGCATAAATATGTATTGTCATATGAAGGAATGGCAATTTGTCCACAGATAGATCACACAAGCTAAGAATTGTGGAGTCCCATTCAAACTGTTCCCACCTGCTGACACACATGGTTCATTCCTGGGATTGCATAAAACAAAGTGCACACACATTACCATGTCCAGTCTGATGATGTCAGCATCCTACAAATATAGCAGGAGAATAAAATTCACCCAGTAAAGCATATATTGTGTCGTGATAATGTGTATCTCTCTAGTATAATAACATAGTTAGGTAGGGGTTTGAATTCTGCAATTGCTGAGTGAGTGGGGGTGTATGTGTGTGTATGTGTGATTTCCTTTGAGAGGAGTGGCCTTTTTGGAGACTGTGAAAACACAACAAAAGAGGTGAATTCCTCTTTGCCAAGTGTGATGATGTCAGTATCCCATAAATACAGCTTTGGAAATGAAAGCTCCCAGTAAAGCATATAACGCGTTGTGTTAATGCATATTTTCCTAGTGTCATAACATAGTTAGGTAGGGGTTTGAATCCTGAAAATGCTGAGTGTGAAGGTGTGTGATCTCCTTTGACAGGAGTGGCCTTTTTGGAGACTGTGAAAACACATCAAAAGAGGTGAATTCCTCTTTGCCAAGTGTGATGATGTCAGTATCCCACAAATACAGCAGTGGAACTAAAAACTCCCAGTAAATCATATAGCGTGTCGTGTTAATGTGTATCTTCCCAAGTGTCGTGACCAAGTTAGGTAGGGGTTTGAATCCTGCAAATGCTGAGTATGTATCTGTGTGTGTGATTCCCTTTGACAAAAGTGGTCTTTTTGGAGACTGTGAAAACACAGCAAAAGAGGTGAATTCCTCTTTGCCAACTGTGGCGATGTCATTATCCCACAAATACAGCAGTGGAAAAAAAACTCCCAGTAAAGCATGTAGGGTGTCGTGTTAATGTGTATTTCCCAAGTGTCATAACATAGTTAAATAGGGGTTTGAATCCTGCAAATGCTAAGTATGTATGTCTGTGTGATTCCCTTTGAAAGAGTGGCCATTTTGGAGACTGTGAAAACACAGCAAAAGAGGTGAATTCCTCTTTCCCAAATGTGATGATGTCAGCATCCCACAAATACAGCAGTGGAAATTAAAGCTTCTAGTAAAGCATATAGCATGTCATGTTAATGCGTATCTTCCTAGTCTCCTAACATAGTTAGGTAGGGATTTGAATCTTGCAAATGCTGTTTGTGTGTGATTCCCTTTGAGAGTATAGTGGCCTTTTTTGGAGACTGTGAAAACACAGCAAAAGAGGTGATTTCCTCATTGCCAACTCAGATGATGTCAGTATCCCACAAATACAGCATTGGAAATGAAAACTCCCAGTGAAGCATGTAGCGTGTTGTGTTAATGCGTATATCCTTAGTATCACAATGTAGTTAGGTAGGGGTTTGAATCTTGCAAATGCTGAGTATGTGTGTCATTCCCTTTGAGAAGAGTGGCCTTTTTCGAGACTGTGAAAACACAGCAAAAGAGGTGATTTCCTCTTTGCCAACTCAGATGATGTCAGTATCCCACAAATACAGCACTGGAAACAAAAGCTCCCAGTAAAGCATATAGTGTGTCATGTTACTGCGTATCTTCCTAGTGTCATAACATAGTTAGGTAGGGATTTGAATCCTGTAAATGCTGAGTGTGTGTGATTCTCTTTGAGAGGAGTAGTGAGACTGTGAAAACACATTAGAAGAGGTAAATTCCTCTTTGCCAAGTCTGATGATGTCAGTATCCCACAAATACAGCAGTGGAAATAAAAACTGTCAGTAAAGCATGTAGCGCATTGTGGTAATGCGTTCCTCTCTAGTATAATCACATAGTTAGGTAGGGATTTGAATCCTGCAATTGCTGAGTGTGTGTGTGTTTGTGTGTCTAATCCTGTGAAAGGAGTGGCCTTTTTGTAGACTGTGAAAACACATTAAAAGAGGTGAATTCCCCTTTAGCCGGTTTGATGATGTCAGTATCCCACAAATACAGCAGTGGAAATGAAAACTCCCAGTAAAGCATATAGCGCGTCGTGGTAATGCATATCTCTCTAATATCATAACATAGTTAGGTAGGGGTTTGAATTCTGCAATTGCTGAGTGTGTGTGTGACACTGATGATTAATGTGTTGTGGGTTTTGCTTTTACTACTGTATGACATATGAGTAAAATAACAGTATGTGCATTGCACACTTCAGGTATCTGTGTGGCAAATACACATATGTACATGTGACCTAAATTGGTAACTGTGTGGCCAAGACATATATGTACATGTGACCTCAATCACTTCATAGGTGTGAAGCCTGCTTTCAACACAACTACATTTGTTACCATTGACAGTTGTTGCTGCTGCTTTTCGGACCATAGGTCACATATGTATGCATGTAACAAGTCCAGCCACTGTAGTGATCTGTGCCCTAGGTCATCTGTGTCACACACACACATGACAGTTGCTATAGAATAGTGTGAGTGAGGGTGTATGCCTGGGGCATATTTCAAACATGTTCAAACACAACACAGTCTGTCAATAATGGCCATTCATTGTAGGTATACAACAACTATGTGGATATGCATACAGACTCCTTATTGCTTATGTGATACACTGAGGGACATCAGCATACCTTTGGGAATGTGGATATCAAAGGACAGATGACATCACATGTGGTTGTTTGTACACATCGGTACCCCTGCTACATGTTGTGTGCTACTACCAATGTGGTACTGTCAGGATACCATGTGTAGTAAATGTGGATGATTATGCTATTGTTGGCTCATAGCTTCACAACATGGGTTTGTCAACAGGTATCTGTCTGTATGATACCCTTGTGGAGGATAAGTGTCTAATCCGGGGAATGCATTGTAGACCACTGTATGCATCACCAGATGTGGACGTACATATCCCTAGTGTGTCTGTTTGTACCTAGGATGGACACATGCCAAGCAGGAGTGGTAACTGGTATAGTACAATACCGGAATGATTCTAATGCTACTGTGTATCATACAGCTGTGTGTCAGTTGTCAAGACATCATCTAACGATTGCTTAAAATCAAGCTGCTGAAATTATGTACACAACCAGAATGCTAACCAATGACCGATATTAACAGTATCACCCACAGCATAGTGTCATACCATGTCATACACACATGTGTAACCAAGTTATGACATATGTGTAGTGAAATGCATACTGGACACCAATATGAAATATGAAGTATTAACACTATGTAATACAGGGCATGTCACCCTTCCCATGTGCCCACCATGCACATACATGCAAACAGTGCACTTCCACCATGTTCACAAATGTACACCTTGAAATCTGTACTGCACACATCACACACATAATGTCCACTCACTGACACATGCTGCCAGTACCACACACATCAGCCAACTGGCACATGTCCGGACAATCCATGTTTGGAATTAACACTGGTGTAAACAATACTACATTGATAACCATTGCTTTGATGCATCATGCCTGCTCAGATATACCTACAAGGATATCATTACACTTTACTGTTGACAACATGCTAACATTGCTACACTGCTATTAGGTCACCCTGTGCATCAGCACCATGTTATCTTGTTCCTGCATCAATGTCACAGATGACAGGAGGTGTCACAGTTTCATCATATGCACAGGGTGTATTATTGTTTTTCCAGAGCCCGACAATGACCTATCCAATCGACATGTGTGTGTGTGTGTGTGTGTGTATGTGTGTGTGTGTGTGTGTGTGTGTGTGTGTGAGGGACAACAGTACAGTATGGGTCAGTGTTGATGTAATGTGTGTGTGTATGTGTTAGCCCTACGTGTTCATAGTATGTGTGTGTATCTGCATGCACACAGTACCCCCTTGCGGCTTCCAAATACGGGAGGTTGTGGGACAGCCACAGACTGTACCTGCCAGGCTGTACAGATCACTGTCTTTGGCCATGGACACAGTACCTGTGCCTGGCAGGGGTGAAACAGACAGTATCGGGTACTAAGCCAGACTGAATACTATCGTCAGAGGCAGAGGGATGTTGACTGGACCCATGTCCCTGCTGGGACTGGCCAGAACCACGTGCACGTAGTCATCTTGGATGGTCTACCAACAGCCCAGCCGCAACATTGCTGGGGCTGGGGCTGGTACTGCTGCTACTGGAGTGGCTGGCACTTGTGTGTCATCTGTGATGACTGCCAGCTGATGATGTTGCTGGCATACATCTGCATCGACGTCCCAGCCATCCTGCACTGTCCTAGCACATGGACATTACATTGTGAAGGACATCTAGTGTCTCCCCCCAATGTCTATCAATGGCATTGGTGTAATTGCAAATGGCACCGGCAAGGTCATGGATACTGTCATTGATCGCGGTGTTATGAGCCCTCTGTGCCCTTAGTCCCTGCCTGGTGTACCATTCCATACGTGCCTGTGCTTGCATCACAGCCCGGAACATACCTGAGGTTGTGAGACCTGTGCAAGCACGTCTGCCAGGGGCATTACGACCAGCGGTGCTCCCACGAGAACCCCTGGACATATGCCTATGTGGTACCGTTCCGGGTGTCTGGGCATGGCTGCTGTGTGGCTTTGCATGTGCCATAGATACCACACTGTCCTGGCCAATGCCTACCATATGCTGTTCCTCACCTAAGGCCATTGGTGTTGAGGGATGTATTGGCAGTATGCATGTGCGCATAGATGGGGTGGAAAGCTGTGTACTGTCGATTGGTGGACCAATGACAGACCCTGTCAAACATGCCTGTGCCACAACACATGTATCATCATATTCACTATTTGTGGCAGTGACCTCAGGTTCCCTGCTGCACCCATCCAACAATACCTCAGCACCTGTGAGAGGGAGACAGGAAGCACACTTTAACATCTGTACAGGATGTTCGCACACATGCACACATGCACACATGCACACATGAACACATGAACACATGCACACATGCACACATGCATACATGAACACATGCATACATGAACACATGCACACATGCACACATGAGCACATGCACACGTGCACACATACACACATGAACACATGCACACATGCACACATGAACACATGCACACATGCACACATGAACACATGCACGCATGCACACATGAACACATGCACACATGAACACATGCACACATGAACACATGCACACATGAACACATGAACACATGCACACATGCACACATGAACACATGCACACATGCACACAAATACACTACTCAGTCAAGTTGACACACACACATCGACAGCAATATGGAACATATTCATTAGTGGTTGATGGTGGAGTACAGTATCACAAGCCAAAGAGTCCTATCACACATGTCTGCATGCAGGATGTGTGTTGCTCAACAGCATGCAGTGCGAGTGTAGAGAGTCCTTGTTGATAACAGTATACATGTCGTTGATGCATGTGTGTTGTTCAATGACTGGCCTCACCCTGGAACACAATGTGTACATGGACACAACATTGCACTGCAAGTCTGAAACGCTTTCCAATGTCCTGTGCACTATCACTCATAGGTATACATACCCTGGCCGGATGCACACAACTGTCAGGTGTATAACAATGAATGCTATGTGTAGTACTGTAGGTACTGTAACTGGATGTAGTGTAGTACCATGAGCCATCATCAGGCAGCATCATGTGATCACTCAAAGCCACTGATGTATGTCACACTGGCAAATATCTTGCTGTACCTGACCTGCACCACTTAGGCTACATTTAACATTTCACAGACAGTTGTTACATGGGCATGTCAGGTGTTCAATAGCGAGCATTGCCTAACATGACTGTGTTGTGTGTTGACACTTGTCACACCGCCCCATGATAGGCCTCTACCCCCAGGTATAGTATGTGTGCTGTGTTGATGGCATATGGGATACTGGAGTATGACCTTACAGCAGGCATCTACATACGCCATGTGTATCATATTAACACATACTGCATATGACAAAGTGGTGTATGTTGTGTGCATGTGTATTGACACAATACAATGTCCACTACAGTGTACCCCACTTGTTTGGGATGCTCTGTGTATTGAATGTGTATGAGTCAGCTACTCATGTCACTGGGATGTGCATAGTCCCACAGAGAACATGCAGATCATGCACTATGTGTAGGTATTTAACATGTGTATATGGTCTACAACTCTCCTATGACATGCGCATGTTATATGCTATATTAACTGTAGCCCACTCACCAGCATGGGTTTGCTGTCTTGCTATCACACCAGAGGGACCTGCAAGGACATGAGACAGTTTGTCAGTGTCAACAACTATGGCATTGCTGCTATGAGTTTGCAGTTATACAGTAGTACATGAGGTGACAGTCACAGGCATACAGATAATGTCCCAAATTATCAGTATTGCATGACACCAGGCTCCACATATTCTGCATACACAGTACACATCTGATAAATGCATATTATAACACTTGAGATAACAGTAGTCTACAGATATGCCATGTTACCTGCATGCTCTGTATGGCCATGCTGGGTGACTCCGGCCTCCATGATGACACAGGTGTGTTGTTCTGGTTGGCCAGGAGCCACCATGCTGAGGAGCAGCTCTTCCACTCTGGTGAGGGGGGATGTGTTGTAGCACCACCACCTGTGGCAAGCTGTTGTCTGTAGACATCGGAGGCATGCTGCTAGACATGTCTGATTAAATCACTGCAGTGATGGCGTACCTGCTCATAAGTCTGGTTATGCATGCCTGCATCATTCACCCAACGGACGACATCCTGCCACAGTGCAGTGCCACCATGCTGGTCCTGGCAGGTTCTGGAGAACAGCAGGTTATAATGGTGTATGAGGGCATCTTATACTACTTCCTCCTCCTCAGGGGAATATGCTGGTTTCCTGTTGTGTGACATTACCCTGGAAGACAATTAAACAGTAATTGTAAGTAATTGTGAGCAAGTCATGTGGCACACTCAACATTGTAAAGTACAGACATCAATGAAATGCCATATATAACAACCTATTGGCTGTCAGTAGATACACACTTTTAATACCACATATGACTGCTAAGCCCACAACTGCCTGCCAGTGCCTGGCACATACTATATACCAAACCATGTTCTGCACAGCAACAAAATGGAACCAGTATGTAAGACTATACAGCAGTACATGACACACTGTAAGTGACACAATGCACCACCTAGCCAAAGGAGGTGTACATGACGCTAATGCATACAGACATTTGTCATCCATTGAAATGAATGTACAGTACAGTTACAGTACTACCAGTACACCACACTACTTGTTGATAGCAAACCCCTCAGTAACATATGTGCACATTCATCACTATAGGTGGCATACTGCTGTACTACACTATACATGTTGCTAGATACGCACTTATATCCTGTGACACACATACCACTGAGGCCATGTAACAGGCTTACCCACACACACATCAGACATACCTACAAGACAAAAAGGTATGGCAACCCAGATTAGATTTACCTGTGTATCATACAGTATTGTGTGTCAGCACCAACATAACCTCATGCCTGAGGTATGTAATGTGTGAGGACTACAGGTAACAAACAAAACAGTGTTACCAAGCCACGTGGATATAAACCATACTGTGCTGTTGAGGCCTACAGCTTCAGATAGTACTACAGTTCATACATGAGATGTATTCACTAGTGTTAACAATCAATAAGCATACATGTACTGCTTTAGCCTACAATGGCACACTCCAGTCGACACCATGGGACTACGTCACAACGTATGCCACATTGCTTTCCCTGCCTGTCAATAGCATACATATCTTTTGATGGGATTAGAGCTACAACACTACATATCATGGTATACACAGTTTCCCACTAGGCTATCACACATATACACATCTTTGACACATTCGCCTACACTTTCTCCATCATGCCCAGTCAAACTCACATAGCATGTGATGTAACAGGTACATTCATGTGTGTATCGGGTCCTAGGTAGCTGATAGGCTGTTATCCGTAGGGCCTATGGAAGCCTAGACATATGGTACCCTGCACTTCAACACCCATGTAATGTAGGTTCATGTGCCCCTGTCATGCAGAGCCACAGAGGTGATTACCGGGTTGTGTTTCCTATCTCACATCCAATCATCATGATTATTCATGCCAACTGCTAATGAGGACCTTCATTTGCTGTTGATAGGTAGTTGGTTCCACAGGATGGTATGTGTCTGTGATGATAATGTGCCACTCAAGCATGTTCTGCTTTTTGACTTTACAAGGTTTAGATCAGTACAGTGTGTAGCTTGTATGGAGTTCCATCTGTTTACATGGAGCACGTCCAACACCTGTGGGTTTGGCATAGCTTTGTATTTTAGGTAGAGGAAGCCTCTGGATAGGCGGTATGCGACACAGTGTAGCTGTGGTTTTGTAAGACAGTCAGCATAGGGCATCTGTTTGAGTCCGGTAATACTCTTTGCGAGGAATGTGTCTGGTGTCTACAGTTGCTGTGGATGTCTTCTGTGGTATATACCAACAGGGACATTCTACTCTGTGATGGGTGTTATGACTGATGAGTAGAGTGGAACACTGACCTCTGTTTCCATGGATGACACACCTTTACTGACATGTGGACTGTACTCAGTTTACATGACTAGTGTGGCACTGTGATTATCATAAGGGACACTACTGTCCACCTGTCTCCCGTAGTCTCTTATCACACCTTCGGTGTTGAGTGGACTACCACCTATGTGGTAGTTCATGGGTACAAGGCTTTTAACAACAGGGGTGGCAATACATGTACAACACTGAGCTGGAGCGCACATATGAACATCCACTGGAGTACACATAGATATGCATATCGGCACATATACAGTCCACGTTCATGGTGGGAATATCAATTATGCAAAGGCTGAGGGGGATACAGTTATGTAATGATATTGCACAGTCTTGTGCAGAATGCATGGAAGGTGTTCTCAGCCCATATATCATTAACAGGACCCCCTATCTGTAAGACTATAAACCTAACAAATCATACCCACGGCATTTGAACAACACATGTCATATGCCAGCACTGTATGCTGTCTTGTTTGACACACACTACAACCTACCAATAAATATGCACATAACAACCTACACCAACATATAAATGTCCGTCCTTCACAAACAGTTGCAGTATGTCTCTTGCTCTATGCACATGTTCAGATGCTTATAAATCAGACACATATGCATCTCGCCATATGTGTGTGCCATACAGACACAAGGTCCACACTGTTGTAAGTCCGTACACCTCATGGATGACCTGTTGGGCCTTGCTACAACATGGACAGTTGTCACATGTGTGCATACAGTAATAGTACAGGGGTATATATAGCTGCAAATGATACATTACTATACTAGCCTGCTACAGCAGTTGCCAATGCTAAGCTACACATTATGTGACTATCATGCATGTCTTACTCTGTGACATCCAAGTTTATATAGGTGTTTGCACTACTCCCCCAAACTCCATTAAATGCAGTACTGTGCTGACCATAGATAACATGTTCAGATGTTTGACATGTAATGCTGAGCTACATATGTCACACTTATGTCCCACTGCACACAGCTACACACCAATTTCTCCATGGCAGTACTTATGCATGGCATCAGTGCATACATACCTGCTGCTGCCACATATGCATGTTGCAGAGGATGTACAGTACTATCCATAAACATCTACTACTTGCCGGTAACTACAAACTGTTACATACCTGTATGTCCCTTTCAGGTCCGTCTGTGTATGCTTTGACGTTTTTTTTTTTTTTTTATTTATTAAGTACAGATACTTACTTATGTTACCTTTGTGCTTTTTTTTTCTTAATTGATAACTTTAGTTTTGAATAGGTATATATATTTGTTACCTAATTTTTTATTTTTTTCTTATGTGCTACTGTCTGCAGGAGCTGTTCACTTGCTTGAATGTGCAATGTAATGACTGCATGTGGGGATAGCAAGTACAATCTGCTTTTATAGGTATCTGCGCATGTGCATGTGATGCCCTCTGCACCAATTGTTGCCCAGCATTTGGTAAATGCATACAGCCTGCTGAGTGGTAATTGCAGTACTCACTGTCATAGCAACCCAATGCTATAAATTGCTAAGGTATGTAGGCATAGCCCTTTCAGATTTCCAGAGTGGGGCCCATGCTTGTTTGCTGTGGACACTGTTCTGTAAGTCAGAAGGTTGATATACATCTTATAAATGAAGCTAGAGGTGTAGACAGTAATGTACATGTTGTACTCAGACCTGAGTCTTGCCACTTCCAGTACTGAGCTATCAGTCTAGAGTTTTACTCACCACTACAAATGCTTACACAACATTTATGTGACTATGTAGTTTCTTTTCTACTCATATAATTAACTGCCATACAAATGTAGTTCTTTTGGCACATGAACTGTTTTTGAACTGTTATACTGGGGATATTAATGTACTCACTTCTGCAGGGTTTGTGTTTTTTATTGTTGACATTAGCACAGGGTTCTCAGGACAACTGGACAATTCCAGTACTGAGTATGCCTACCTACACACTTGGTAGACCCTAAACACACAAGTATATTTTAATTGTGGGGGGGGGGTGCTTACATACAGAGAGCATTATGTATTAATGTGTGAATATTATCTTACTGGACTTACAGGATTGGTGTGTACCTGTCAGTTTATCAGGGCAGGTGGTCTGTCTGCATAGTTCCCAACTGTGAACCTATACAGATGGTAGCCAGAGGTTACACTGTCATTCTTTGTTTGTGCAACTCACAGGTGCTTTCAGCACTGGTACAATGGCATTGTTACAGTCAGTTGCTACCAGTACATGGCTGCATCCATTGGTATTCCTGTGTTATACTCCTACATAAGGGTATGCTTGTGGAGGTCCTACCAAAGCTATTTGCAGAGTGTGTAACAGCAGTATAGCATATATGCCTGTGCGTTTGTGCCTCTGCCAGGGCTATGGAACACTCAGATACATCTTTGCATGGAGTCAGGGATAGGTAATTGAAAGTGAGGTACACCTTACACATAATAGGGACAGTAGGCGTAGACTTCAGTGAAGCAGTGCATATGGATTAGTACTCCTTTCATGAAGTACAAGCGGTGTCTACTGTTATTATTGTCAGTATTCATTGTGTAATAGCCCACCTTTCTGACTGACGTCAGTACTTTTCTGAGGGATTCAGAAGGACAGAGCTAAAATATGTTTCACAATCAGGGACATCCCTGGAAAGTTGTCACAGTTAGGAGGTATGGCCTCTGCCCTACTCAGATATGCCAGTGTTTGTCCTGCTATGATACTGGGTGGGGGTTGTAAAGTGCCTCTGTAACATTATTTTCTGCTTGAATGGCTGCTTCTCTCATCACACTCATGTAATGCAATTCCACAACAATTGCTTGTAAAGATCCACAGAACAAGCTTTGTGTTATGGCCTTCCTATTTTTTCCTTTACATTCACTCATTGTAATGCATGATATATTTTTTGCAGCACAAAGTTATTGCATATCTGTTGTGGCTTGGTGGTACTTCATGCAGTCTAATGTGTCCAAGGGCTGGGGTTCGAGACTGACAGTGGTATTTTATTTTGCTGTTGAGCAGAACAAGGGCCCTGACACAGAGTGACTAAGGCACTTTTAAGCAGTTGTAAATGGGTTTGCGTGGGTTTGCGCAACTCTTAGTGATGCTTAGCTAAGTGCACACATGCGCACACTCGCTTAAACCCGCTTACTACTGCTTAAAAGTGCTTACTCACGCTAACCCCCGCGCTAATTTCTTTGAAAGAAAAGAAAATGGGGAGATAGTAAAGTGGTGAAAAAGGGGGAACAAAGAGGGAAAGACAGTAGGAAAACAAGCTCGGGATGTGCAGAACAGGTGTAGGGAAGGTCCATAGCTGCCCATTTCTTTACCAGCAACAGCTGTGCATATGTTGCAAATTTGGAGTGAAATCTGAAACCTTCCACCTCTGAGAGAGGGGTGAGGACAACAAAGTATGTTGTACTGCCAATTATAATTATCAGTTTACATGTCCAACAGACATGTGTGCAAAATGGGCAGCTATGTATGGGGTGCAATTTTTTGTGGGTACAGATTGCCCCTTTTTTTTTTCAGGTGAGAGTGGAAAATGAGGTAGAGGAAGTAGGTATATTTGGGGAGGTAAGTTGGGTAGGTAAACAGACAAGACAAACAAGACACATACAGGGGCGGTGTATGACACATGGGGTGGGTGAACACAATTGACGGAGATGGATGTTTGGAAATCGCAAGCCCATGAGCCCACAGATGGTAACAGTGGGACTGAGATCCCCACCCATGGGCAGTCACCACTGAACCTTCACAGACCCGAGGGTCACTGTGCTGGGGGCTGCGTAGGAGGGGCAGGATCACCCATGAGTCGCGCCACTCTCGCCTCGAGCTGGCATAGGGGATCAGCAACTAAACACTGGATCTCCCTACACACCACAACCCGGACCCTTCGGAGGGTGACAGGAGGCCTTTCTCCACCCACGCTTGCAGGGGGGGGATGAGCCCCATCCCCTGCAGCGCTTCCACCCGAAGGTGGCACAGGACCAATGGAGGAGGGTAGCCCAGGCTGGGCACCAGACCTGCTGGTGCCAGGTGCTATCGTCAGCTGAGGAGGGACAGGTGGGTCTGCTGTGACCGGCCTTCCCATACGTTCTGTGATTAGGTGTGTTTAATTGACCAATATACAGCTTTTTTTATAAGGTTTAGGTTTGCAAGATACATGCTGTTTAGTTGGAAGTCTATTTAGAAAAAATTAGTTAATGTTTTTTCTTTCTTTTTTACTTGCATTGCATTCTACACTATACAATCCTGCATTAATTCATGTCAGTGTCATTTTTAGGGGAAGTGTTTTTTGTACACTAACTATATATATTTTTTTAAGTTAGTGAAGTTATATAGTTCAGTTAAGGTTTTTAAAGACATTTGTTAGACTGTTAGGAGAACTTATTTATTTATACACACTGACATTGTTTCATACAACTGAGAGAGTATTTGGTTGGAATATATTTTATGTTGTAGTTTTTAGTGTGGTGTGTAATGGGTTACTATTCAAGATGGGTAATTAGATGTTAATTAATGGTAATTAACGCTTATTAACATGTATATAAAATGAGGGCATTAGAGGAAGCAATATGTTCTGAGGAAGCTTTGTTATTATACGAAGAGAAAGCGCTCTCAACTTGTATCCGTGTGTTTTTCGTTTTTTGTGACCTGAACAGGTTTGGCTTTTAAAACGTGGAATTAAAAATTGGTTGAACATTCAGTTTCGGTTCCTGGTTTCTGCCTTGGCTTGATTTTCTTGGTTTCGTGCACTTGTTATATTGACTTCCTGTGTTTAATTACAACATAGACAACATCATTCCAAATTAGTTGTAACAGCATGCAGTAATATTCCCATTAACCCAACACACCAAGGTTACAACAGTTGAACAGCTAGCATAACACATGCATATATTGAATGACAGTAGACATTACAACAGTATGCAGGGATGATTGGTGGCAACAGGCCACCAAGATTGTGGTGTTTTAACAGGGGACATGCATCAAAGTAAATGCAGATTTTATAGAACAATAGGACATATGTCCCAACAAATGTTATGAGATTAGACATACCCATTGAGGTGTGGAATTGCATTGTTTATGCACATGGAGTAGGGTGTAAAAAGAAACCTCCATTAACATCTTATTAGTACTTTAACTTTACACTACATTCCTATTGACTGCAGGTGTATATCCCCTACATGTATTATTACACTAGGCAACATGCATTAGATTGCGTAATGGGTTTGGCTAGTTCATTATATACCTGACCTATATCTGACATAGTAACTGTCCAAGATGCAGATGTTACTGCTACATACTTGTATTTTATTTATATATTTATGTATCTGCACATCTGGATGTGTTCACGTGACATTTTCACTTGATTTTCTACAGAAACCTACATTTCAGGTAGCACACTCACATTTCTGGGGAACACCTTGACAAGCTACTCGTGTGCCAGATTTACCTATGCATGTCAGCCATTTAACAACTGTTGAGGACTGTTACATGCTTCACAGCTACTGGCACTTCCTTCATCCACTTTATATGAGACTGCACATCTGTGGGTTGTCAGCACTTAATACAACAGTAATATTTATTTAATGCAAGGGTACAACAACATTTCTAAGTAACTGACACAAACACACTCCAAGTATTATACCTTTCTTATTTACATTAAAACTATTTTCTACAGGCTCTCTCCTTTATTTGATATTACAGTGCATACAGTAGACCTATTCAGGACATATTATACCTTTATTGATAGGTTACAACACTGTTTTTCAGGCTCCCTCACTTATTTTCTATGACAGTGCATGCAAAGATAGTATTCCAGACATATTTTACCTTTATTAATGGGTTACTACACTCTATTCCTGGCTATCTGACTTATAATATGTAACAGTACATGCAGAGGATTTATTCAGGGAATAAATGTTATATGCTTCACAGCTACTGCCACTTCCTTCATCCACTTCTTATGGGACTGCACAACTGTGGGTTGACAGCACCTAATACAACAGTACTATTTATTTATTGCAAGGGTACAACAACATTTCAAAGTAAGTGACACAGACACACTCCAAGTATTATACCTTTATTAATTACATTGAACACTCTTTTCTACAGGCTCTCTCCTTTATTTGATATTACAGTGCATACGGAAGACATATTCAGGGCATATTATACCTTTATTGATAGGTTACAACACTCTTTTTCAGGCCTGCTCACTTATATGTTATGACAGTACATGCAGATATAGTATTCAAGACTTATTTTACCTTTATTGCTGGGTTAGTACACTCTATTTCTGGCTCACTGACTTATGTTATATAACAGTACATGCAGAGGATTTATCCAGGCCATTTTATTGCTGTATTATTGGGCTACAACACTTTTGTCATGCTCCCTCACATATATCATATAACAATACATGCAGAATAATTACTAACCTGCCTGGTGGCGCAGCCGTAGCAGCTTATCTGCATAGGCTTGCTGATTCATAGCATGAACACCTGCAGCTGTGAAGTAAATGAAGGGATATTGAGACATACCTATCCATTATTTAGACTATATTAGCATGTCTTACATACTGCATTCCATGACTACCTACTTAGTAGTGGGGCATCATGCATATGATGGGCCTCCTGCAACCATTGGTTCAGAAGGTCCTGCTTCCATCTCTTCAGGTCTGCATGCTGGTGACGGACCTGCTCACCAGTCCGAGGGATGCCTGTGGCACTAGTGAGTTCATGAGCCAACCGGTTCCAAGACTCTGCCTTATACTCCGTCCCTTGGAACTGGCCCTGCAGGAGTCAAGTCTAATGACGATGGACTAGGAGCCAAACCATGTATTTTGACTCCTCGATGCCCCAGCGTTGCGCTCTAAAGCGAGTACCCTCTCCAGCACCAGACATTCTAACTGCAGATGGGAGCTACAATCATTTATGGCAAGTATTCCCACCTATGGAGCTTAAATATGCTGCATTTCCCGCACTTTTTTGTGATTGGCCATTTTTGAAAATTCTCGGCTGACTGCAGACCTGCTTAGCAATAGTTAGTCTAACATTTATAAGTATATATATGTTAACAGTGGATGCGTGTCCTAAGCTGTCATGGCTTAGTGGTTCAGTACTTTGATTATGGTGCACAGTGTCCTGGGTTCAAACCTTATCATTGCTTTTCATTTTACTACTGCCCAGACAGGTTAGGGGATGTGGCTGTGTTTAAGCTACTTTGCTATACGTTGCTCCACGTTGCCCGATGGTGCGCTGGTTGGCGCGGCGTGCACCTCTGCGCAAACCGATTACGCTGGATAAAGCACTATTTAGCTATGGGCAACTACATTGCACTGGGTAAAGTGCTATTTAGCTATGAGCAACTACATTGCACTGGGTAAAGCATGATTTAGCTATGGGCAACTACATTGAGCTGGGTAAAGCGCGGTTTAGCTATAGGCAACTACATTGCGCTGGGTAAAGCGCTGCTTAACTGCAGACAATTATATGTCAGGTTCCTTTATAAATTTACATTTTGTTCACTGATACATAGGCCATTTCAATGCTTTTTAGTAAAAGTTTTATCATATATGTCAGGAATTATTTCATATACTCATTTTTTACATAAAATAGGAAGAGGAGTGGTGGGACTCGAACCATGAATGCCTCCTTTTTGTGCAAACACTCTACCACTACGCTATTACTATTTGACGTAATTTGCATGCACATTCCTTATTATGCTCTTCCATGTCGAGATTGCTAACTGCAGCTAAGCAATGGGCATACTCGTGCGCACACGCACAAATACGGGCAGCTATGTCGGGAATTAGAAAAAAAAATAATGTTTTACTTTTTATAACTGTGCTGGGAGTTTACAATGTCAGGGAGTGTGGTGTTGGGTACATGGACATTTGAGCGGACTCACTCTTGTGTGTTGACATTTTGCATTTCACACACTTGCAGGGGCATGGACCTTTAGACTGCTCGGCAGTCGGACACGCCCCCTGCTTGCCTGCACGGTCCGTGTTAGGCTTGGGGTAGAGTCAGCATGCCCTCATGAATATTCATGGCATGCTGACATCATACCGTTCAACAGCAGCCTCCGAGTAAGACTTATTTAGTCTTACACGGAGGATTTGTGAATCCAGGGGAATGAAATTCTCAAAAAAAGGAAAGTCAAGAAAGTTCACAGAGACAGCACCGATTATCAAGGGAGCAGGTCTTATTCGAAAGTTAAATCCAAGGTGAATACAGAAGAGGAGCTTAGAAGGGAAGGAGGAACATGAAGTGATGAGATCAATTTTGAAAGAGAATTTGACTTGGGAACATCCAAATGGATAGTTCAAAGAAAAGGGAGTGGCAGGTTTCTAGAACAAGAAAGTAGTACAGAATGAGAAAATGTTGACAACTACAATGAATCATGGGTAGTTCAGCCGTAGAAGTCTATAAGAGTACAGGGACTGGGAGCAGGACATGGATAGAAGTGGCAGCACTTGTAAGCAAGCCACATGCCAGGGGATTCCAGAAGAAAAATTGGAATCCAAAAGGGAATAGTCCAAGAAACAACATGAAAAGACAATAGTTACATCTATTAATTGTTTTAAAATAGTTAATTTGTCATCTGTATTTTTGGATAACGAAGCATGTAATGTGCTTAAAAAGGGATGGAGTTTTGTGCCAGCAAGGGAGCTGATAAATGTGACACTATTAATTGTTTAAGGGATTATGTAAGAAAACACAACTTAAATTTTTGTATAAAAATTAACTGCAAAATGTGAAAAGTTTTTGCAAACCAAGTATTTTTAACCCACCATTAAGAGCTGAGCTTACAGCCTTTTTAAATGTTATCAAAATGCAGATTATTAGGCTACTAAAAAGTAAGTCCTTGGATAAATATTTTAGGGGGGTGATTTAATAGAGCCTATATGGACTTATTTGCCATGCATGCATAGTGGCACGCTGCTTACATGAAAGTAAGCAGGTTTGCGATCCAGTAAATGGAGCTGAGAGGCGTGGACGAGCGTGCCAGCACAGAAGCTTCCATGGCATGCAAATCACCTCATAAGCAGGTGAACTGCATGCAAATGAGGGTGATAGTGCAATCCAGCAAGCAAATAGACAGTCCTGCAGACCCTATGTCATTGTCCAAAATGTACATGGAAACATTCTGTGTACAGGACGTTAAACAAGAGAACAGGGGCTGTAAAGTGCAATAAGAAGAACAGAAATAGCACAGCAGACACAAATATGTGCAGAACTGTCCACTGTGTGTCCAAAACCTAATAGAAAATAATTTAAAATAATTATTTTTTAATAATCAGGTTATGTTATTGCAGTATGCCGCAGTGCACAAACATGCTGTTAAGAAAAAAAAAATTGAAAAAGGATAAAAATGAAAATTAGTAGTATGTAACAATAATGCATTATAAGACCCTGTGTGTAGTATGCACAATGGTAGACTGCTGTGGTTGCTAACGAGGCAGGGTTTGGAACTGTGTAGTTCCCAGGTTGTCTGCAAGGATCTCTGTGCAAATGAGCTGGGGTTATTGAATAGCACAAATAGGTATCTGTGTCTGCATATCCCATCCGTGTAGGCAGAGAACCATGTTGGTGTCCATATAAGAGGTAGCTGACATCTAAAGGGTATGTGTCTGCATTCTTTTAAGCTCATTGGAGCACAGCGGCACCTGTTTGTGCAGCATGCTACTGTGCTCAGCAGGGGTGCATGTACAGTGTCTGCTAAGTTTGTGTACCTTTGGGGTGAATGTTTCAGTGGGTATGAGTGTGTTTGTGTGGAACACCACTGTGCTGAGCATGACCTTTTATGGATGTGTGTGCAGTGACTACTGAGCATTGTTTACCTTCATGGCATGCATTTGCGCAGTGTGCTGGAGTGATGAGCGAGGAAGGCTGTTAAAAAAATTGACTGAGAAGACAATGATATCTTAATTACTGATGACCCCTGTTCCACTTGAACTACAGCCAATAGCAGTCCTTAATGATGTACTTGACAGGTGGACTGCATCACAGGTAGCCAATCACAAAGGCTGCACCTACATCAGAGCACTATAAAGGTTAGGAAAAACCCTACAATCTGATTTCACCCTCGTACTCTGCACCAGTGGAGCACAGACTTGGGACTTTTAACTGAAGAAATGCTAGGAGCTGCTGCAGGTCTGCTACATCTGTATGTGCTGGATGCTAAGGTTAATGCTGCTGCTGCTGACCATAGGCCTAGACTGAAAAAGAAAAGAGTGTTCAGGCCCAGGGTAACCTTCCAGGGGATACATGAGCTGGAGATTATAGAGGGCTACAGAGTGGAGAGGGGCATACTACAAGAACTCACTGAGCTCTGCCGATCTCAACTCTGACCCAGATCCAACAGAGTGGAACCCATCCTAGTGGAAACAAAAGTATGCATAGCTCTTAGGATACTAGCTATGGGTACATTCCAAAGACCAACTGGAGCATGATGGGGTCTCACAGGCATCTGCATCCAAGGTACTCCACCAGTTTCTGGATGCCATGCTACCACATGCTGGTGAGCACATTTATTTTCCCCCTCATGCCTGAGGCTAGGGCCAGCAGTATGCAACACTTCTACCATGTAGCATGCTACCCTGAGGTACTGGGTGCCATAGATTTTACTCATCTAGACATCGAGGCACCACCCAGTGAGGAAGGTAGAAGTTATGTCAACCACAAGGGGTACCACTCCATCAACTGCCAGGTTGTGTACAATGCCCATGGAATAATCATGAATGTCTGTGCTATCAGCCCTGGCAGTTATCACAACTACCATATCTGGTATACATCATAGGTATACCAGATGTTTGCTAGGGGGAACATCCCACATGGCCATTTACTGGGGGATGCTGGTTATGCACTGGAACCGTGGATGATGAGACCCATCAGAAATGTACACACACCCAGCGAGGAATGCCACAATGAGACATACACACAAACTAGGAGCATCACAGAGCATATGTTTGGGCTGCTGAAGTAATGGTGTTGTTGTCCTGATATATCTGGTGGAGCCCTGTAGTACTCTCCAGCCAATGTGCACACATGTTCACAGTATGTGTCATGCTACACAATATGATCCTGGGGAAACAGCTGCAGCAGGATCATCAATGGGAAGGGATACACAGCCACCCACCCGTGCCAAGGTGACCATAGAGGGACTCTGAGGAAGAAATGACTGAGTTTGTCCCTGTAGGCAGACATAGGCATGTCCAGTGTGCCTTGGGCTTGGCCAAGAGAACAACACATAGCACCTGCATTGAGAACCTAGGGGCCTAGGAACTGACACTTTAATATTCCCTAAACCACATCCCTGGAAACCCCACTATTTTATTCAAGGGAGATGCCAAACAGTGGGGTCACAGAACAAATTTGTACGACTGTGTATGCCAGCAGTGCATGGGCTGGTCATCCTCTGCCCTCAACACATTAGTGTTCCCATACAACTGCTGTAACAGTACATCCGCAATGATATATTATCAGACCAGACAATTCCAGAGCTGTGACATAGCATTTAACTACAAGGATATGTGGAATTCTGATATACCTTTACATATACCTCTAAGCTATCTATAAGCACTGCTGAGCAACACACCACTCTGTGCAAACCTGCTCAACCATGCTTAAACATGACATTAACTTATTGCATCCGGTTTCTACTTTTAGATGTCTGGCAGGTGTCTCATCACTGCTTAGGCATTGCTGCACTCTGTGCCGCTCTGCACAAAATGCTTTTTTTTTTAATAAAAAAAGAAAAAGCACTTAAAACAATAAAATAAACATTGACATAATAAAATTGGACAGTGCAGAGAGCATCTTACTCATTTGCGGACACACTTTATACACTAATCCAATAATCCACGGCTCTCCCTTAGCAACACACCATGATTAATATGCATGGTGCACTGCCAAGGGGGAACCATATACACGGGCATGGTAACATTCCATGTAGGCCCTACACTGTGCCTACATGGATTTTATTAAATGCTGGAGAGAATCTATAACAGATTACTCCCAGCCATCATATTTATCAAAACTATTTCACAGTGTAGATGTATTCTAATAGTAAGTCTGTTTGTCTAACATCACATTTTGAATTTCCTTAATGTTTAGCAAATTTGAGCTAAGCTATTCAGTAATGCTATATGTCTCTATACTCTCACATGATAGAAATAAACCAGAATTATACTTTCCCAAAGTCTGCTGTAGTTCACAGCAGGGACTCAGGTACAGATATGTAATGTACTTACTCAGTCCTATCCTGTCTGTGCATGTGTGCACACAGATAATAACATGAACTTTTTAGAGTGCACCTTTTCTTTCAGTAAATTAAGCATCTCTACAGAACAATGAATGTTCCTTGATTACAAAAGGGTAACCAGCTGGTAGTTATGCCCTGCCATCTTTAGTCTCTTGTATTACTCATACAGTATTTTACAACTTTATTTATTTATTTATTTATTAGGCATTTGTTGAATGGGTTAGTCCATCTGAGCTTGCACCCTTTTTCACCAGAGGCCTGAGGAGAAAATCTCAAAACTGAAAAAAGTATCTGTAAGTTATACAAAAATTAGATTTAGAGCACATGTAATAAAAGACAAACCTTTTGTGGTACAGAAATAAAAAGATAGGTTTACAAATCAAATTATAGAAGAATAAAAATAAACTCATGGATAGATTGTACAGGCAGGATATTCAAAGTAAAGAATAACAGATTAGAATAAAAATAAGTGGAAAATGGGACATCAAGTTAGAAGTGAGTAAAGAAGAAAATTTTGTCCTAAGCATTTAATATTTTTTGACTTGCACAGATGCATTCATTTCTTCTGGTACACATAGGTCATTACATTTTTCTCTATACATTTCCCTCTGTATTCAGCAATTCAGCAATGCATCCTATTCAGAGAGTTTGATGCAAAACTTGCTGTTCTGACAGAGAACCAACTGATTAATTGCTTAAGGTCTGATTTTTAGTTTATTGAAAGTCATGCTGGGTGCGCTTTTCATTCCTCTTATGCTCTGGGCACACTATTCAGCATTATATAACCCCTCTTGAAATGGCCCTAAACTGGTCCTATTTGTTTGGCAATGCTAAGTCTTTTTAGTGAAGGCAAAGCTGCAACTATTGATGCAAAAAATGTCCATTGAGGAAGACATCCAAAACCATTTAAATACAGTGCAAAAATGCCTCTTGTTTTAGCAGAAAACAGCCTCTCATTATTGGAGGGTCAGCCAGCAACTTCAGTGCTCAAAAAGTACTAGTTTTCCCTGTGCATTAATCTATCTATGTATATTTATATATAAGTTTACTATCAAAATGTAGAATAAAGGTTTGTAGAACACAAGAATGCTGAACAGCAGTTGGCCGATTTGCATGTTTCCAAACATTAATTGTGTGAGAGTACATAATGAATGCCACTGTGCATTCATTGATATGTACTCAATGTTATAGGTTCATAGATTTAGGTTCATAGGTTCATACTAGGCTATCTGCCCAAGGGCATTTATAAGCCTAGCCCAGAGTTTTGTGGCTTTCGCCACCCCTTTAGTTTGAAGGAAACTATGCCCATTATTTTGCTGTGCCTGTGTCAAGCAGTGACACTGAGATAATCCCTGGGGTATATCTGCGATCTCCCATCCATTGGTCAAGATTTCTCTTGAAAAAGGCCAGCGAGGTGCTCTGCCTCACATGTACTGGGATTTTGTTCCACAGCATAGGGAGTCTCTGGGTGATGAATTTGTCCCTCCAGCATGTCCTATTAATAACCGTGTCAAGGTTTAAGTCTCCCGCCCTTGTAGTTCTGAGGGATCTAGATTTTTTGAGGTGAAGCATGTTCATCAAATCTGGGTTTGACATGGCCTTGTATGTCAGGCACAGGTCACCTCTGAGCAAGAGGTAAGCGACTGAATAGAGCTGGAGTTCTTTCAGTCAGGCAGCATAAGACATATTTTTGAGACCCTTTATCCTTTTGGTGAGGAACTTTTGGGGCCTTTCCAGCTGCTGCAGGTGTCGGGTCAGATACATTCCGAATGGGGCATTGTACTCAATCATTGGTCTGATGAGTGATGAGTACAGGGGGACGATGACCTCCCTTGATCTAGATGTGAATCCCTTCATGATCAGGTGAGCAATGTAGAAGGTCTTCCTAACTACTTTAGCAACGTGAGTGTCAAACGAAAGGTTACTGTCAACCTGGGTCCCCAGATCCCTGATAACTTCTTCTGTGCTCAGTGGATTGCCACCTATATGGTAGCTAGGGGTAACCTTGTTTTTCCCGAAGGGTATGACTATGCATTTCTTGGCATTTAACTTTAGGCCATGGCTCTGGCACCAGTTATCCGTTTCTGTGAGACCCTTCTGAAGGATATCTGTGTCAGATATGTTCTCGACTATGGAGCCCAGTTTGCAGTCATCTGCAAACTTTGTCAGCCATAACCCTCCTGTGTTTGCTTGTACTTCAGAAAAGTAGATGCCGAACAAGAGTGGGCCCAGGACTGAGCCCTGTGGGACACCACTTGTGACAGGCTTTGAGTCTGACATGGCGCCAGCAACTCTGACCCTGTGGGTTCTGTCACTTAGCCAGTTTGCAACCCATCTTGTGATGTATGGGTTTACATTTAAGCTGATGAGTTTTTCAATGATACCTGAGTGGGGTATTGTGTCGAAAGCCTTTGCCAGGTCGAGGTAGGCTGTATGGACTGCCTTTCCCTCATCAATGGCCTTGGTGACTGTTTCGAAAAAGTCAACCAAGTTTAAAAGGCATGATCTGCCTTTGACAAAGCCAAACTGGGTTAGATCCAAAGTCTGCAAGTTCTTTATGTCTTTATTTATGAGTTCCATTATGATCCTCTCCGTGGGTTTGCAGATCAGGCTTGTCAAGCTGATGGGACGGTAATTTCCAGGGTCGGTGGAGGCACCGCCTTTGTGAAGTGGGACAACAGTTGCCGTGCGCCACTCCTTGGGTACGTATCCTGAGGTGAGGCTAAGATTAAACAGCTGTCCTAACTGCGGGTTTAATTCCTCATTGAATTCGTGGAGCACACATCCGGGGACACCATCCAGTCCCATGGATGCTGTGTTTTTCGCCTTGGAAAGAGCAGTTCTCACCTGGGCGTTAGAGATGTTTGGGGGGCTACAATCCTCTGGTATAGATATCTCTCCTTTTGGGTGGGGAGGGTTTGCACTGAACCTGTCAGCCAGTATGTTGGCAATGTCTGTAGGTTCAGTAATTTTCACATCATTTTGAACTAATTCTGAGCATATCTGGGAGTTTCCTCCCAGGTTTCTAACATAGCTAAAGAAGGCCTTATGATTGTCTTTTGAGTCCTTAGCGATTTTTCTCTCAAAATTTGCCTTGGATGATTTTATGAGAGCTCTTAGTTTTTTACTTATAATGATCAAAGGTGTCTTACCTTTTAAGGATTTTGCTCTATCTTGTAGTAGCTTCCTCCTTTTGTTGTAGAGCTTGTTTATGGCTGGGGTCCACCAGACTGGACGCTTGCCTTTGGTGCAAAGAGTCTTTGTTTTGACTAGAGATCACATCACGGTACAATGCAGATGGGAAATTTATCCCTTTCCTCACTGTAATGCAATCTCAGAGTTGGAATATATAGTTTGCAGGGGGTGTGGGGATTGCCCCCCTGCAAAAATTTGAATTTCAGTGTAGGAGTAACACTTGTCTTTGCTCCTATATGGACTTCACTTTTGATATTCAGCAAAAATGTCGAATCTGCTGACTTTGTTCATCAGCTTTGACATTTTCACCTACATAATATGCAGGAATTCGACATTAACTTTCTATGTTAAATATACGTATAGCTGTATCTATCTATCTATCTATCTATATATCTATATCTAGCTATATGTATATACATAAATAGACAAATATATATATATATATATATATATATATATATATATACATATACATAGATATAGATATATAGATATACATATTTATGGGGAACTAAAAACATATAAATCCCCATTTGTTCCACATCTGTTTAGTTGACCAAACAGATGGTCGACAGGTGTGTGAAATCACACAATTCTTGGGTTTGGGAAATATGCCCTTCCTCTGACACTATATCACCTTGGAGTTAGTACAAATAATTAGCAGGGGTGTGGTTGACACAGACTGCCACAAGCAGGGTGCAGATTTTTTATTTTTTTTAATTCTTTTCTTTATTTACAAATTTTGTGTTATGCATGTGCTGAGATGTTTGGTCAGTGCCTGCTTAGTAGCAAGGCAGCATTTGCAAAGTTGATCTTTTGTGGTCGATCTTGTGAGCTTTGATATTTTGATCATTCATTCTTTTTCAGTAGAGCTGTATATATTTTTACAGACTCTAATATCGACTGGTCAGAATATCAACATTGCAAACATCAATACATTAATGTTGACAGTAAAATGATATACGTCTTAGGGAGCACTGAGGACTAACCTGGGACCAAGCAAAGTCACAAGCATCAGAGGAGAGAACCCACCCCCTTCTAATTATGCATACTAATTACTACTACTCCTATATGTGTATATATATATATATATATATATATATATATATATATATATATATATATATATATAGATATATATATATATAGATATATATATATATATATATATATATATATATATATATATATATATATATATATATATAAGTGTGTGTGTGTTTGTGTGTGTATGTGTGTAAACATATGGATCCCTATCAGTTTATCAAAGTTTCAAAACCTTGAAGACCACCTGACCAAGACCATATGTTCGAAGTTTTGAAACTTCTAACACTTTGCATTAAGATCGCCATACAGCGCAGAACTCGGGATTTGCCATTTTCCACACTGTAGTCCAATCTTGGAGTTGGTATATTTAAGTAGCATAAGGTGGGTGTGAGGGGGGCTTTACCCCTGCAAAAACATGAAGGTAAGTTGTTTTATTTTATTTTAGGGTTTTTTTATTTTTAATTTGAAGTTTCAAAACTTCTAACATACTGTCTCAGCTATGTGATCTTCAACGTTTTTAAACTTCGATCAACTGATAGGAATCCTTATATATCTATATGTACGGATCTATTCATGTATATTAATATCGTCCACTGTTCATTTTACTTGGCACAGCTTATGATAGCTTAATTTCCATTACATTGAAATATGGTTCATAGCAGCTGCATATTAAAGGGTCACAGATCAGACTGCAGTCTGTTGGTTCTAGGGTGCAATAAGTACTTATACGCTACACAGTTAATCACGCTATCATAAAATACAAATACATCTTTTTTTTCCCAAATCTTCAGAAAACTCAAAAAAAGTTTAGGTTTAATGTCATCAAAGACACTTCCTCTTAGAAGAGCAATCAGCAGCCCAGCTGAGGTCATACATAGTCATTGAGTTTCTGTGTTGTAAATGTACTTCCTGGTGGAGAGACTTATGAATTTAGGAACAGATACAATAATGTACTTAAAGAAGTATCAGACATATCATAGTTAGTTAGTTAGATAGATAGTTAGTTAGTAAGTTAATTTTATGTTTTTTTCCACCGGGAACAGCAAGGTTATCTGTTATACTGTATTAGTCATTAGCATTTGCTAAGACAGTGCTTGGGTGAGAGGAATGTGTGCTCATGTGCCTTTAAAATAAGTCCTCTTTATCAGGTAAACTTGGGGAAATGTTTACTTTTAACAAGAATAAGACCATGCTTAACTTCTAACTGGATATTTTCAAGCTACATCTCTCAAAATTCGCAGAGAATCAGCAATGCTGTGTCTGCCTCTCACTGTGTTACTTTCTTTATATATTATTCCACTGTGAGTTAAGTCTGTAGTCCTAGCATATATTCCATCTCACCTATTCAAAGTCAAGTCTGCTACCAGGAGAACAAGAGTCATGGCATAAAGTGAAGGGCAACAGACACTTTTCATACACTGAATCTGCCAAAGAGGAAGAGATAAATCTGTTGCTGAAGCAGATATTACAGAATGGATTTTAACCTCAATAGCTAAAATGCTGAGCTGTACAGCTGTGACGGATTTATTGCACAGTGGAAAGGTCTAAAGCCTCATAAACAAGAGGTTGAGAGTTTAATTCCACACATGATTGTTTCACTTCTCATTTATCAGAGTTTCTCTTGAGTGGTGATCCATGCCATGGCAGTGATGTGACAGGCTAGAACTTACAGATTAGAAGCACTTTGTGCCACAATGACTAAGTATAAAAAATAAAGTTTTATATAGCAGTGAAATGGCCTTCAGGGTAAGTCTAATTTAAGCCTGTGTTATATGAGGTTTAAATTAACTGAGGCAGTTTGCAGCATTAGTCTTTTACCTCAGAATTTCTGATCACATAATTTTATTACAGGTTAATGGCAGTAAATGATGGATATTCTGTACTTGTCCCAGAAGTTAGAAAAGTACTGCCAGACTCATTCCTTTCAACTCCATTTCAGTACCTTCATTTAGCAACTACAGCCTTTCATCTATGATACATCACCGAAATACATAAATCTCTATATATTTCATTCACTTACCACCTATGCCATGTCTCCATTATTTTACTGAAGGCCTTCTGAATTCTAAAATTAAAAATGCATACAATTCACTCTGCAAACCAGATTATTTTCAATTCCCCTTATCAAAGAAAATACCTTTGTATTCAAATGTATTTGTTTGCATTTGGTACTTCAGTTATGCTGTTGGTAATCTGTGTGGTTTGCCATGGAATCAGTTTGTAAAGCAAAAGGTTGGCTGCTTTTAAGCAGGAGAACTAGAAAAACATCAAAATACATTTTGAAAGGCTTAAGGCTTCTCAGAACAGAACAATTTGTTTGCGTGCCATAACTGATATTTTTTGTACCCATGAAACTGTTGATATGAAAATAACAAGGCAAACTTTCAATGACATGTTACGTGTGTACTACCATTAACCCCTTTACTCTTATGCTATATTAAACATGGTGCTTCATCAAATACTAAGAGAAAATAGTATCATGATGAACATTGAGTAACAGGGACAAATAAAGGCTTGTTTCATGAGCAGTTTTTTTAACTGCTTTATGGCTGTTTCCTCTTTGACTCAGTTAGGAAAGATAGACAGGTGTAGTGCTGCCTTCTGGACAATGGAAACCCATAGTGTGCAGAGTGCTGCATTGACAAACGTGCCTCAGAAATGCAGCTGTGTATTTCTTAAATGAAGATCACTCTGCACCACTCTGGAATGGGTTGCGCACAGAAAGACAGCACTGTATGATGTTCATTCTAATGTCAAGATCTTAGATGTAGGGGAAGACAAGAGTGCCTGAGGCTGCATTAACAGATAAAAGGCAGAACTATACACGTTATAATGTGTTCAGGATGGCAAACAGAATCTCAACCTGGACCATAAGCATTTTGTGCCTTTCAATTTATAGTAGAATGTTAGGTGCTTATGGGAGAGTTATCAACATAACGAGATACACACCAGATGGAAGTGCTGACTGTATACTCAAGGTACGTTGGGGCAATGTCTGACATGTCCTGCAAGGTGGAAGACAGTACTAGTGGCAGAGAATTCTCTACTTAGGCAGGAAATAATTGGCATAGAGAGGTAGCTATAATATGTGTTCTGGTACATTGTGCAAACTAACAGACGGACAGAGAGACAGCACCATAACAAATATGAGGAAGCAAAAGGTAAGACTAAGGCAAAGAGCAGAGTGGCACCATAACAATAAGTTCTAACAAATTATTTGTTATGACTGAAAAATTGTGATGTTGCACTGCATTAGAGCACTGTGAGATACTTGTGCAATGCATGTAAAGTGTTGAGAGATCTATATATTACTCTAAGGGCACACAGTATAAAGGCACTGTGTCATTACATGTCAAGGATTCAGGAGCCTGGGAGACAGCATTCCACTAGTCTAATTATATAGGACACATTAGCAGTGGTGGCAGAGTACATTCTGCTGCTTTATATGCTAAGGAAGTAGCCTTATCACAGGAGATGAGACAGACTAATGTGATGATCCCCTTCTATGAATATCACAGAAGACATTGAGGAGTGCACCTATACATTTCAACTGTCCAGACTTTTGCAGAATGTCCAGAGTTTACCTCCATTTTGGTCTGTTACTCATACAAATTGTGCTTTTTTTTGATAAATCACTGGGATGATCTAAGGATTAAAGCAATTAAATAATGACATGCATTTCAGTTTCAGACATACATCCTTCAGAAAATGCATACTAACACAAATCCTGTTATTCTAACAATTTTTTAAGAGCAATATTTAAAATGAATTCCTATTTGTGGGCCTTTGACCCTATTATGTAAGGCTTTGTCCAGATTTCTTGCCCTAACATATTAAGAGGTATGAGTGCACTACATATTTCAAGAAAGAGTGAAAATTATTTTTATCCTTGGGTGAAATTTTATTTTGTAGAATCATATTGAAAGAAAACTTCCTATATTGCAAATGTATCTTAAAAAAATGTTTAGTTTTTTTCAGGGGAGCAAGCCCAACTATATTGCTACACCTCCTTACCTAAATATACTGGATCCATGATTGAACAACCATTGAGAAAAGAAAAAAAAATACATACACAGTTAATCACTGCTAGCACACTAACACAGACAAATTCAGTACTGTTTCTGAAAAGCTTTTTGGTGAGGTAAAGTGTAGGCCTGGGTTCAGAAACAGTGGCAGAGACAGGAATAGGGGATAGCACATTAGAAAGGATGTACACAGTGCTTACTAATATGTGCAAACCATGATGATGTCCCTGCCCCTAACTCCAGCAATATCTTGCCAAAAACTCATTCCCTAATACAAGGTTTCTGATTGCTTAATCATAACACACTCATGCACCCACACAGACATACAAACACACACACACACGCACACACACACACACACACACACACACACACACACACACACACACACACACACAGACACACACACACACACACACACAAGTATATATATATATATATATATATATATATATATATATATATATATATATATACACACACACACACAGAGAGAGATGATGGAATTTGTGTGTACGCATGCCTTGTTAGCAAGTGTGTACCTTCAAATGCTGTAATGGTCTTATGTGATATGATGTTACCACTGTAATACTTCTGGGATGACAAATTTCACTGATGTATAAGTCAGTTTATCTTGACCAAGTTGATATATAGTACCACTATCTTTGAAATGCAGTAGTACAGCATTTTTACTGTGTTGCTTATTTGCTCATGTACTTTTAATCCACTGAATGCCTGCCTCTGTAGACATATGTGAACTTGATAGAGAAGACTGTGGAAAAGGATCTGAGCAACACTGCATCTTTGTTTCCTTAATTTCATACCACCATCACTGCTGCTGATCACTGCCTCTTTTTTTGCAATGTCTGAAGATTCTCATGCTGTGTGCAAGGAAAATTTGCATGAATCCTCTATAGCTCCATTAAGAGGACAGCAGAGCCCCCTCATATCTCATTCTAGAGAGGTGCCTGTCAATGATGCAGCATTGCATCCTCACAAAACATCTCCTCAAAACTTATTTCATGGTAGCCACTCTGATGGCACTGCTCCTCGTGGTAGCTCTAGATGCTGCCTCTTTGTTTTATATTTTAAATTATTTTTAGCTGTGCTCATTTACTTATATCATTTATATATGATGTTTGGACACTCTCTACTCTTATTAGTCCTGTTTTTACATATGTAAGGAAGTTTTTACATTTTTAGATGTTCAGTTTGTCTTGTTTCTAAAAAGAATGTTGTCAGTTTTTTAATGTGTGGCTGCAGTCATGTCAGCTAAAATCTGTCCAACTGCCCTCGTTTGGTCATGGTCTCATTCTTGTAAACAATTGATGTATGTATCACAAAATGCAAAATAGGTGCACACAGTCACCAAACATATATGCAATGGGTAAATATAATGTAATTACATTACTGTAATGTTTACTTGGGAGAAATACCTCACACTCTAATATATAGGAATAATATGAAATGGAAATGCCAGCATGATTCCTTCTTTAATGTGAGCACTGATTCAGTTTTTCTATGAAGTTGTGTCAGTTTTTAAGGCATTCTAATATACCCACCGTTTGCCACATCATGCCCTAGCCCCAACAGACATGATGCTGCACTCTTCACCAGCCTGTTCACTTACATATACAGTCTGTCACCAGTAATACTCTAATTTGCTGCAGACCTATTCAATTCTGTGAGCTCCTTTATGTGCACTCTGCACAGATTCATAGGTAAATACTTGGCTATCAATCTGCATATTTTCACAAGCCTAACCATTAACCATAGATCAGAATCAAACCTTGTACCATTTCTCAGTGAGGCAAAGACCTTTACCATTATGACAACCCCCATGATCACTTTCATTTACATCTCCTGTTTAGAAATACCCTCTACAGCCTACAGTTATATTCTCATGTTGGTAGAGAATGGGTCTTACTCAGTGAGATTCAACCAGTTTGTGCCACACCTGGTTGAGTAGGCTGCAGCTGCTAGAAGGGTGACTTCCTCACAATATTCAGTTTACCATTAAGAGGAAATGAATGCATTCTGTGTCATCTCCTACAATGCAGTGTCTCTGAAGTTAAAAGAAAAACTCAACCCACACAAGGGCAGTTTCCATCACTGGAACAGCAACGCTGACTGTGTGAGTATGGATATACTTTAAATGCCCACTTTCTGTATTTCAGTCCCAAGAGTTGTATAAATTAGTATAGGAAGAGCAGGAATAAACATTCCTCTGGAACAGTTTTTTTTTTTTTTTTTTTTTTTGTAATCTGCAGTAATAACAGCTATGCATCATGCTTATTTTAGGCGAACTGATGTATGATTTATTTATTAATTTATTTCACATTTGTTAACTGGGAAAGTCCGACTGGATACAGGTCCATTTTCAGCGGAGGCCCGGGGAGAAAAGCTCCAAATGTACATAACAAGTGTAAATACAGTGAAATTATTACAGTGAGTTATCACAAAACTGAAATTTGTTTAACGATATGTACGCACAGGTACATGCTTTTCTCACATACACACAGCAAAGCTAGGAAGTTAGTAGCTGTGAAAGAAATAGTTAAAGATTTCATCTGAAAAAAGAAAACACATATATTAACGTGGTTACCGTACATGGTATAGTCTTAACTTTAAATCTTTCCAGTAGGTGGGTGATACACAAAATTTTAAACAGTTAGAGAATCAGAGTTTTATTTTTGTAATGAGGTTTTCATTTATAAATTATGTTTGAGTGGGGGTTAGTCAGGGTTTGTACAGAGACAAAGCAACTGCATTTTTAGGTATTTCCTAATGGATTTTTTGGATTGGGATAAGGAGGGGTCAGTGGTGAGTTCTGCAGGAAGTAGGTTCCAGTTTTTACCGGCAAAGTCAGAGAATAGTGATTCACCAGCTGAATTGTTGGTTTTAACTGTTTGCACTAGCATTTTGTTGGAAGAGCGAAGGGATTTTAGGTTACTGTAGGGGTGATAATATTTTTCAGTATGGCTGTACTGTCTGGTTGGTGGAGAATTTTGTGAACAACTATTAGTTGGTTATATTGCAGTTGGTAGGGTTGTTCAAGCCAGTCTAACGATTGAAGGTTAAGGCAGTGATGGGTTCTATAAGCTGATCTTATGGCAAATCTGGCAATATTATTGTAGCACCTAGTAAGTTTATTGAGGTTTGATTTGTTTACGAAGGTGGGTGAGGCATAAAGATATGCAGATGTGTATGGGCAATAACAGTTCTAGCAGATGGGGTTAGGAATTGTTTAATCCTGTATAAAGAGCCTAATTTTTTATTAACTGCTTTAATAGTTTTGTCTATGTGAGCATCAAACTTAAGCTTGTTGTTGATGATGACTCCCAGTAGTTTAGTACTAGGTTCTGGGAAAATTATGGTGCCATTGTTAGATGTTATGGTGAGTTGTGGTGAGGGGACCATGGGAGTGGGGGAGAAGAATAATAGTTTGGTTTTATTTGGGTTTAATAGTAGTTGGCGACCAGTGAGGCAGTTCACTACCTTGTTGAAAGTGATTTGGGACAAGGATTGTAAATCTGTGGGGGAGGTGGTAGAGCAGATTAGGGTGGAGTCATCTGCATACTGAATACAAATTGCATTTTGGATGACTTTGAACAGGTCATTAATGAATATGGAGAATAGGAGGGGACCTAATATACATCCGTGTGGGACTCCAAGAGGTGACTGGTGAAAGGGACGATAGGTTATCCTTCCATAGTACAGCTTGTTGTCTATCACTTAAGTAAGAATGAAACCAGCTAATTGCTAGGTTATCTATGGAGAATGATTTTCATGTGTCTAACAGTAACTGGTGGTTTACCATATCAAATGCCTTGGATAGGTCAAGGAAGAAGGCTGAGGAGAGCTTGTTGTCATTACGGTTTTGATTTATTGTATGAGAAAAGGAGAGAAGGGCTGAGGTTCATAGGTTCACAGGTTCATAGATAGGTACTAGGCTAACAGCCCAAGGGCTTACATAAGCCTATACAACAAGTTCCCTGGCTTACACCACCCAAGAAAGTTATTTTCCTGTGCCACTGTCGAGCAGAGACACAGAAGTGATCCCCGGGGTGTCTTTCCTATTTCCCATCCACTCATCAAGATTTTTCTTGAAGAGTGTTAATGAAGAACTTTGCTTGACATAGATGGGTAGCCTGTTCCAGAGTATGGGAAGTCTCTGGGACATGAATCTATTCCTCCAGCATGTCCTGTTTATTGTTGTGACAAGGTTTATGTCCCTAGAGTAAGTAGCTTGGAGGGATTGGGATTTCTTTAGGTGTAGCATATCCAACAGCTTTGGGTTTGACATAGATTGTACTATGGCAAGGTCTAAATCCATGTTGGGAGGGGGCTAGGAGAGTGTTTTGATTCAGATAGGCAAGAAATTGCTTGTGGATACATTTTCCATTATTTTAGCCAAGGGAGACAGAATGGCTATAGGCCTATAATTTGAAATTTCAGTGGAATCTCCCCCTTTATGAAGAGGAACAATGTGGGAGATTTTCCAGATGTAGGGGATATAAGCTTTGTGGATAGTTCTATTGATTAAAATTGGGTATGCTATTTCATTAGCTATAGTGATGTCAATGTCTTTTTTCTCTCTCACAACATGAAATCTTTTACTGTACTTTTCAGAGAGGACCTTAAATATGACACATAGCAAAAATCTATTAGTTTTTAAAACTAAATTTCCTTTGTCTTTCAAAAAGAAATACTAAACTTATGAAAAAGTACAATTATTACACGACAAGGTAAAACTGAAAAGAATAATTGTTGAACCATAACAATGTAACCAAAAAAAAAAAAAAAATATATATATATATATATATATATATATATATATATATATATATATATATATATATATATATATATATATATATACATCTGTGTGTGTGTGTGTGTGTGTGTGTGAGATCTATGTGCATTGTAAAGTTCCTACCTAATACTGTTTAAATGCATCTTTGACCAATGAATGGGCAATTGGAAATTCACCCTTGATCTGGCTTCTATGTGTCTGATGGACATAAGTAGTCAGTAAATCATCTCCCACATAAATCAAATTTGTGGGTCACATTTGGGTTGCATGTCTAGGCTTATAAGGATTATGGTGGTCGTTAGCCTAGTATATACCTTGGAACCTATTATTTACAAATATGCAGAGCCCAGCACTAAGACATACATCATGCACCTGCTCCGAAGAACATTTCCTTGAAATGATGTCTAATTAGCCCAACACCATCTGGAACATGCCTAATGACTTAAATTTGTTTGATACAGCCATACCTTTCTAGAAGGTGTAACCACTGTGGAGTCAGTTTCTGGGATGTGCTTTCTTATTTAACCCATTAACACCTATGGGATATAGAATGCTACATCTCTAGCAGCCTACATACATCTTGTGTTCTAGAGCATTTACTGAAAAAAAAGTTAAAAATAATAAGATGAAAAAATGTAAATGTTTTGTGAACAATAAAAGCTATTAAAACTGTACAAATATCAATGTTTTCAGTAACACATGGGGCTGGATTCACAAAGGCTTGCATGGAGTCTAAGAGCATATAAGACGTCAGACAGGCAATATGTCTGCCAAGCGATTCAGCAATAGCCGGCAGGGGCATGCATGAGAGCTCCTAAATCTACTCTTGCACGGACAGTGTTATGGTATGCAAATTACCTCATTTGCTGCTGAAATGTATGCACATGAGGTATATTTGTGATCCAGGAACCACTAACCTGTCCGTGGAAGAGCAGTGTTATTTGCAGAGATGTACTCCGTTGGTAACGGAGTACCATTCTGCAAATAGCTAAACAGAGCTATGACAGCTCCAAATAAAGGATGCATCCAGTTGAGGAAGCATGCCAATGGCCAAATATAAGGCCATTGGCATTTCCATAGGTTGAAAATTAATAAAAATTAATTTTTATGTTTTTCCCCGATCTCCGATGTTTAAGCATAGCGCAGCATCGTGCAAATGTGCGGCACTTTAAAAACCAGAAAATAATTAAAAAGTAGCCAAAACTAGGCATGTTTAATAAAAAAGATTATTCTGCCATGCAAGTGAATGGCAGGCAGAAGACAACATGGCTACTGAGTAGTGGTTGCTAAGGGGGAACGCTCAGTATGACAGATGTAACCAAGCATTAGTAGGCAATCCTATGCAAATGAGGATAAGGATAGTGAATCCCAATTTTGTCTGGTATGTGAGCCATGTCCCTAGCATGTAAGTGTAGGAGTAGGGGAGTAGTAGAGTAGAAGACAGGTGACATCATGAGGGGTATGTCTGAAAGACTGTAAGCTTATTGGAGCAGAGTGGCTTGTGTTTGCCATGAGTTGCTCAGGATTGCAAGAAGAGTGTCTACAGTTGTCCTAGCTGAAACCCAGAAACCGAAGGTGTACGCCGTGGATATATCTGAAATTTCTTGCAAACGTGCGTACACCATGTTCACGCGTGTGCGCGCCTGTAAGCCTGTGTAAGCTTGTATGCGCGTGTGCATCTGTTTAAGCCTGTGTAAGCCTGTGTGTGCACAAGTGTGTGTGTGTTTGTGCTTGTTTGCGCGGCGCTGCCCCTTGTGGAAACAGAAAGGGAAAAGGAAGGAAAGAATTAGTAGGAAGTTAACCAAGGAGAGCTAGCAGAGCTGCCAGGTGAAATATATCACAATCAGCCAATTACACAGGCAGTAGACTAGCCCAGCCCAGCCCAGCACTGTAAACTCTGCAAACACCATCCCCCCATGTTTTTTCTCAAGAACTCTGCAGCACTGCAGTATACAAAGAGTGAAAGCTTAAAAAGCTTAAGTCAGACAAAATGTTAGGGGCTGCTATTGCTATCATAAGCCAACATGTGCAAGATGCTGAGGGTGTTGATATTGCGAATGCTGCTGAGCAACCCACAGTGAGGAGACAGAGAAGAGTGTACAGACCCAGGATAACCTACCAGGGGCTACATGAGCTGGAGATAGTGGAGCGCTATAGAGTGGACAACGACCTCCTGCAGCAAATTGTGGAGCTGTGCCGGCCACGTCTCACACACAGAACCAACAGAGGGGAACCCATCCCAGTGGATACCAAGGTATGTGTTGGCCTATGAATACTAGCTACAGGTACCTTCCAGAGACCAGCTGGTGATATGATGGGGGTTTCACAGGCATCAGCATCCAGGGTACTGCACCAGTTCCTGGATGCCATGTCAGCACATGTCAGTGAGCATGTATATTTCCCCAATTCCCGTGAGGCATTGGCCAGCAATCTGTGTCTTTTCCACCAAATAGCAGAATACCCTGAGGTAGTGGGTGAAGTAGACTGCACGCACATACATATCAAAGCACCAGCCACTGAGCAGGGTAGGGTCTACATCAACCACAAGGGCTTCCCCTCCATCAACTGCCAGGTCATGTGTGATACCCAGGGCATAATAATGAATGTGTGTGCTGGCTGCCCTGGAAGCTATCACAATTCTCACATCTGGCATCTGACGCAGCTGTACCAGAGATTTGACAATGGGGACATCCCTGACAGTCACCTAGTGGGGGATGCTGGATACGCACTAGAGCCATGGCTGATGTCACCCATCAGAAATGCACACACACCTGAACAAGAACTCCATAATGAGGTACACGCACAAATAAGAAACATAATCGAGCGTGTGTTTGGGATGCTCAAGTCACGGTTCTGTTGCCTGGATATATCTGGTGGAGCCTTGCAGTACTCACCAACTACATGTACCCAAATTGTCACGGTATGTGCCATGCTACACAATATGATCCTGCAAAAACAGCTGCAGCAGGAACAGCATGGGGCAGGGCCAAACATCCCCCCACCTTTGCCAAGGCCTGCACAGGCACAGCGTGACTTGGAGAAGGAACAACATGAGCCTTCCCCAGTAGGCAGAAGGAGGCGTGCCCAGTATACCTTGGCCTTGGCAAAGAGGCAAATCATAGCACATACACAGACTCAGTAGGAACCCTGGAAATGACACCTCTCTCAGACTCGTACATACAATAAAAGGGATGCCTAACTTGACACTACCTGTTTTCAAACATATATAGGGAGTGTACTATGTGCATCCAAAACAGGCAGCACTGCAGCACCACCTGAGGCATGATTGCCCTATTTTAAGCAATATAAAGCAGTGTTAAGCACAGTTTACCACTGTTTAGCATGTTTAAGCACAATTGCATGGAGCTGCACACTGTGCTAACTAGCGCAACGTCAGGCAACGTTGAGCAATGTTGGGCAATGCTGGGCAAAGTCAGGCAAAGTTGAGCAAAGTCGGGTAAACACGCTCACACCTGCTTTATTGTTCCTTAACCAGTCAGGTCTGGCCATCAGGAAAATAAAAAGCAGTGACAGGGCTCGAACTCAGGATAATTGTGCACTATAGTCACAGTACTGAACCACTCAGCCATGACAGTATTTTACTTGCACAGCCACAGCAGGACAATTGTAGACTAATGCAAAAACAAACAAATGCTGTATCATGCCCTCTGAACTTCCTCCCAGGCCTATGCAGACAGATAACAGCAGGCCAGGCAGTGTGATGTGGGTTGGGTAGGCTATGAAGTCACAAACTAATATACCTGAAATTGGAAGCTAAGATCTGTAGTACAGTAGTATGCCTCAAGCCAGTATGATAGGCAACAGTACAGACTAAAGTGGAGTACCTGATATAGTAGTGCAGGCCTAGCAAATGTGTATAAGTGTCAGGTGAACCTCTAATCCTATGTACATCCACAGTAACAATCAGGTGTGCCCCCCTGGGTAGAAATGTACAAATAATAGCTGTCCCCCCTGTATGTAGAAATGTTGATAAGTCTATGCAAAGTGACTCATGGAAGCCCTGCAGGCACAGTGTGCTTCCTGTCAATGTATAAAACAAAGGTGAGCCCTGAATTAAAAAACAACTTGATTTTTCACACACATATAGTATATATGTCCATACTGGGCATGCTCACACACACGAGCAAATTTAGCAAATTTCAGTCAGCAACATACTGAAAGGTCATACTGGGCATGCTCACACACTTAAATAAATGAAGCAAATGTCAGTCAACAACATACTGAAAGGTCATACTGGGCATGCTCACACACTTAGGCCATGTCTGAGCACAGCAGTGGGCCACACATATCTGGCAGTTGCAGTTCTTACCCCAGAAACTTGTCACTATTCACCAATCCTGCCTTGTGTGCACAGTTATATGAAAACAGACCCATATAATATATTGGACTCCTGTCATAATCAAACTATGTACTACAAGTACTTAAGTTATTTAAAGAAAGTGAAAATTCAAAGAAGATCAATAAATCTCTGATCAGTATCATCAATAAGAAATGAGCACTCCTAACATTATCCAATCTATGTTCTGGCAAAATTACATGTCAAAGAGTCCATAGAGAACCATGAAGCTTTCTTTCGCTATGTCATAAATATCAGTGTAAACTCTTATACGTTCTGGGTCAGTGCAAACTGTAAATGACTGACATTGCCAACATCTTGTCAGACAGGTTCATACATATTTATCCCCTCTCATTGACAAAAGGGCCCATTATCATACCTGGAGATTGTGAAAACCCAGAAATCACATATACAATGGTTAAACAACTCTTTCCAAACCTAAAAACATGGCATCTATGGGATGACATGGTTTCCCTAGCTGTGTCATATGTGAACTCCAAAACAAACAGACCCTGCACCTGAACAGTCTGTTGAGACTCACCCTCTGTACAGGATATGAAACTGTTGAATGGGTTACAGAAAAGTTTGGCACACTCCACAAGTGTTGGTGCACAACAGACCATGGGAACTATTGACTTAGAAGCCTATTAAGCCTGATCTGCAAGGCCATGGAGTCTATCATGATGGAACTCATAAACAGAACTATTGGGAGCCTACAAACACCCAACATTACCCATTTTGGTTTGGTCAGGGGCAGATCATGGTTCTCAAACCTGCTAGACTGTTTTCAAGGCAGTCACCCAGAACATACATCAATGAAATGAGCTACACACATCCCACATAGACCTTGAAAAGCCCGTTTCCAACATTCCAGACACATTTCGTATCAAGAAAATCAACAACCTGTACATAAATATGTATGTCACCTGATGGATTGCCAAATGGGGCACAAATAGATCCCACAAGTTAAGAACTGTGGTCTCCTGTTCAAGCTAGTAACAACTGCTGTCGCCCATGGCTCAGTCCTGAGACTCCCTCCTGTCTGGTGTATACTTTACAGAAATACAGTCAAACACACGAGGGCTATGTTTAGCAAGTTTGTGGATGACTGCAAAAAAGGTGTCATAATCGATGTTTGGGACAACAGAGACATCCTTAAAAAGGGTCTCAGTCAGACAGATGTGGTATCAAAATTATGGTCTCGAGTTACAGTCATACAAATACCACATAGGTGCCAACACCCTAAATATAGAGTTGATAATAAGGGATCTATGGACACATGTGGATAGTCATCTCTACTTCCAGAAACACATTCACAACATGGTTAGAAAATCATGCTATGTGTTCCCACAAACTGCCAAGGTCTTTGCATGTAGGTCAAAGGAGGTTCCCTGTACTCATCAGTCATCAGACCCATCAGAGAGTACCACAACACAGGTGTGATGAATCTGACAAAGCACCTTCAGCAGCTGGAAAAAGTACCTCAACAAGAGGATTACTGGCCTCAAACAGTTGTCACATGCAACAAGACTGAATTTAACTCAATCTGTACTCTGTTGCATACTGTCTACTCAGGAGATCTCTGCCCAATAGACAGGTCCATGTCCATTGCAGAACTGATGTTTATGCACTATCTGACGTAAACCCAAGCTCATTGTACCACATGCTCTAGGGATATCATCATCACAACATTAAATAGAACATGTTGGAGGGATACATTACTAACTCACATACTTCCCTTGCTTTGGAACAGGCTCACAACCAACATTAAGCCTAGTCCCTCACTAGCACTCTTCCAGAGGAGCCTTGATGAGTGTATGTGAAACTGAACTGTCACACCATGGATCACTTCATCAGCTCTATTACACAGAGGTCTAGGGAACTAACTCCATGGGTGATGATAGCTGCACACTCTAGCCATACTAATATATGCATTCAGGCAGATAGCCTATTACCTACCTATGTACCTATATATACATGTAGGGGGAACACAGTATAATAAGCCAAAGATGGATGGGCAGAGATGTGTGTAAGAAGGTGACCATGACAGGGAGCCATCCAGGACTGTCCCACCCAGCACACATCCCAATGGCACGAACAACATGAGGTGCATATCTCTCCCACTGTACATAACAGCCACCAGTATCTGTAAGCATTACAGCGTATTTAGTCCATGTGCCTGCTGTACAACATGACTGTACAATGAAGTTCACATCTACTATCTGTAGACATGTACCTGTCACATAGGTTCATAGGTATGTAGTAGACTATCTCCACGAAGGCATATATCAGCCTATGCATGTTGTGCAGCTTTCACCACACCATTGGGTAGTCTCCCAAGGCCTAGTTCTAATAGTCAGTACCCTAAGCCCCTTTCTAGTGTGGCTGCTGATGTGATGCCTGGAATGAATTGTCTGTTTCCCATCCAGTCATCAAGCTTCCAATTGAAGAGTGTCAGCGAAGGGTTCTGTCTGATGTACATTGAGACTCTGTTCCACAGTAAGGCAAGTGTCTGGGATGGTACTCTACCCCACCAGCATGTTGTATTCATCGTTGTGATGAGGTTCATATCCCTGGAATGTGTAGGGCGACTCAATGTTGTTATCTGTAGATGGAGCATGTTCAACAGTTATGTGTTGGACATGGATCTGTATGTTAGGCAGTGTGTGCCTCTGAGTATGTGGTACGCAATGAAGAACAGATTTTGTTTTACCAGTTGTGTTGCATAACACAACTGTTTGAGGCCAGTAATCCTCTTAGTGAGTTACCTGTGTGTTCTCTACATATGCTGGATATGCTAAGTCGAGTAAATCCAAAATGGTGCACTGTACTCAATGATGAGTCTAATGACGTAAGAATAGAGTGCCAACACTACATCTTTGGATACTGATGCAAACCCTTTGTTGATTAGGTGGGCCACATAGGATCTCCCAATCACTTTGGCAACATGGTTGTCAAAGGAATAATGACTATCTACTTGTGTTCCCAGATCCCTTATCACCTTGTCATTTTTAAGGGGTTGACACCTATGTGGTAGTTTGTGGGTATTTTGTTTTCAACAAAGAGGATCACTATGCATTCCTCAACAGTGAGCTTGAGGCCATGATTCTGACACCACACATCTGTCTCAAAGAGACCCTTCTGGAGAATATGTCGGTCTTACGGGGAATCTTTTATGGCAAACACTTTACAGTTCCCAGCAAACATAGTCAACCACAACCCTCCTGTGTTGGCATGTACATGTGAGAAGTCTATACCAAACAGGAGGGCCCCCAGGACTGAACCCTGGGGGACACCAGTTGTTACCAGTGTAGAGTCTGACATGTAGCGAGCAACTCATAATGTGTGTGATCTATCCGTGAGCCAGTTTGCAATCCATCTTGTGATGTATGGATTCATGGCCAGGTTGGTGAGTTCATCCCTGATACCTGACTGGAGAATGGTGTCAAAAGCCTTAGCGAGGTATAGGTAGGCTGTGTTGATCTCATTTCAATTATCTGTAGCCTGGGTAACTGTCAAAGAAATCATCCCAGTTCAGGAGGCGTGTTCTGCATTTGACGAAGCCAAACTGGGTGTGCTCAGCTGTGTGAATGTTCGCAATCTCTATATTTTTGACTTTCATTATGATTGGCTCCATTGCCTTGCAGAACACACTTGTCAGGCTCATAGAGCATGAATGGCAAGGGCTTTTTGTGGCCCCACCCCTGTGGAGTGTGAAGAACATTGCTGTGCAACATTCTATGGGTACATATCCTGTAGAGAGCATGGAACCCATAAACAGAGACATTGGGAACTTTCAGACACTGGACTCTACCCAACTTGGCTTTGTTAAAGGCATATCCTTCCTCCTAAACCTAGTTGACTTCTTTGAAACAGTTACCAAGGACATAGATGGAGGTGAAAGTAGTCCACACAGCCCACCTGGACCTCACTAAGGCCTTTCAACACCATTCCCCACTCTGGCATCATGGGCAAGCTTACCAGCTTGAACATTAACAGCTATGTGACAGGATGGGTGGCCAACTGGCTCACAGATCAAACACACATGTTCAGAGTTGCAGGTGCCATGTCCGACTCTAAACCAGTTACAAATGGCATCCCACAGGTCTTGGTCCTGGGACCCCACCTGTTCAGTAGATACTGCTCAGAGGTACAGGCAAGCATGGGAGGAGTATGGCTGAACAAGTTTGCAGATGACTGCTAACTGTGGTCCATAATAGACTCTACGGCTGACATAGACATCCTCCAGAAGGGTCTTACAGTGACAGATACCTGGTGTCAAAACAATGCCCTCAAGCAGAATGCCAAAGAATGCATAGTCATCCCCTTTGGATAAAATAAATTGCACACAAATTACCACATAGGTGGTAATCCAGTACGTACGGATAATGTAATTATGGCCCTGGGGACCCAGGTAGATAGTAAACTCTCCTTTGATGATCACAATGCCAGATTGTTTAGAAATTCCTTCTATGTAGCCCACCTAATGTCACCTAATGTAACCCACTTTGTCTAGTCTGATGATGTCACCATCCTACAAATATACCTGTGGAAAGGTGAAATCCCAGTAATGTGTATAGCGCATCGTGTAAATGTGTACTGCTGTAGTATCATAAAGTAGTTAGGTAGGGATTTGAATCATGGGTGTGTGTGTGTGTGTGTGTGTGTGTGTGTGTGTGTGTGTGTGTGTGTGTGTGTGTGTGTGTGTGTGTGTGTGTATGTGTCTCCTTGAAGAGGAGCAACCTTTTAGGAGACTACTAACTCACCGTAAAAGTGGTATACTTATCTTTGTCTGATGATGTCACCATCCTACAAAAATACCTGTGGAAAAAAGAACTCCCAGTAATGTGTATAGCGCGTCATGTTAATGCGTACTCTGCTCGTATCATAATGTAATTAGGTAGGGGTTTGAATCCTGTATTTGACAAGTGTGTGTGTGTATCTCCTTGGAGAAGAGCACCCTTTTTGGAGACTACTAAAACACCTTAAAAGTGGTATACTTATCTTTGTCAAGTCTGATGATGTCACCATCCTACAAATATACCTGTGGAAAAGAGAACTCCCAATAATGTGTATAGCGCGTCGTGTTAATGTGTACTACTTTACTAACATAAAGTAGTTAAGTAGGGGTTTAAATCCTCCACTTGGCGAGTGTGTGTGTATCTTTTTGGAGACTACTAAAACACCTTAAAAGTGGTATACTTATCTTTGTCAAGTCTGATGATATCACCATCCTACAAATATACCTGTGGAAAAGAGAACTCCCAGTAATGCGTATAGCACATCAGGTTGATGCGTATTTCTTTAGTGTTATAATGTAGTTAGGTAGGGATTTGAATCCTGCACTTGATAAGTGTATGTGTGTGTATCTCCTTGCAGAGAAGCAACCTTTTTGGAGACTACTAAAACACCTTAAAAGTGGTATAATTATCTTTGTCAAGTCTGATGATGTCACCATCCTACAAATATACCAGTGGAAAAAAGAACTCTCAGTGATGTGTATAGCGCATCGTGTTAATGTGTACTCCTCTAGTATCATAAAGTAGTTAGGTAGGGGTTTGAATCCTGCACTTGGTGTGTGTGTGTGCTCTATGTGTGTGACACTGTTGGTCAATGTGCCGTGGGTTTTGCTTTTACTATTGTATGACATATCACAATGACAACAGTATGTGCATTGCACATGTCAGGTAATATACATACATGTGACCGCAATTATTTCATAGGTAGGAACCCTGCTTTCTCCATGAACACATCTGTTATCTTTGCCAGAGTGTGCTGCCACTTTCCAGAACTTAGGTCACATCTGTATGCTTGTAACAAGCCCAGCCACTTCAGTGATCCCTGGCCTAGGTCATCCGTGTCACACACACTCATTACGGTTTCTATTGAATAGTGTGAGTGAGCGTTTATGCCTGAGGTATATTTCAGACCTGTTCAAACGCAGCAAAGACTGTCAATGATGGCTATTCATTATAGGTGTACAACAACCTTTGTGGATATGCATGCAGACCCCTTATTGCATATGTGATCCACCGAGGGATTTCAAAATACCTTTGGAAATGTGATTACCAAAGGATACATGATGTAACACTTGGCTGTATGTACACATCGGTACCTGTTCAACATGTTGGGAGCTACTACCTATGTGGTACTGTGGGGATACTATGTTTTGTAAAAGTGGATGACTATGCTTTAGTTGGCTTATAGCTTTACAGCATGGGTTTGACAACAAGTATCTGTCTGCATGATACCCTTGTGGAGGATGTGTGTGTCATCTGGAGAATGCATTATAGCCCATAGTATGCATTTTCATATGTGGACGGACATATCCCTACTGTGTTTGCTTGTACCTAACAGAGCTATATGCCAAACAGGAGTGGTCCCAGGAATGGGTGCAGGTGAATACCACTGGTTACTGGCATAGTATAGTACCTGAAGGATCCAAATGTTACTGTGTGTCCTACATCACAGAAATGGATGACTGGTGCCAGAGCCATGGCCTAAAGTTAAATGCCAAAAAATGCATAGTCATACCCTTCGGGAAAAACAAGGTTACCCCTAGCTACCATATAGGTGGTAATCCTCTGAGCACAGAAGAAGTTATCAGGGACCTGGGGACCCAGGTTGACAGTAGTCTGTCATTCGACACCCATGTAGCTAAAGTAGTTAGGAAGACCTTCTACATTGCCCACCTCATCATGAAGGGATTCACATCTAGATCAAGGGAGGTCATAGTCTCCCTATACTCATCACTCATCAGACCAATGATTGAGTACAATGCCCCATTCGAATGTATCTGACCCGACACTTGCAGCAGCTAGAGGCCACAAAAGTTCCTCACCAAAAGGATAAAGGGTCTCAAAAATCTGTCCTATGCTGCCCGACTGAAAGAACTCCAGCTCTATTCAGTCGCTTACCGCTTGCTCAGAGGTGACCTTTGCCTGACATACAAGGCCATGTCAAACCCAGGGTTGATGAATATGCTTCACCTCAAAAAATCTAGATCCGTCAGTGCCACAAGGGCGGGAGACTTAAACCTCGACACGGCTATTAATAGGAAGTGCTGGAGGGATAGATTCATCACCGAAAGACTCCCTATGCTGTGGAACAAAATCCAGGTATATGTGAGGCAGAGCACCTCGCTGGCCTTGTTCAAGAGAAATCTTGACCAATGGATGGGAGATCGCAGATATACTCCAGGGATTACCTCAGTGTCACTGCTAGACAGAGGCACAGCAAAATAATGGGTATAGTTCCCCATACAAAAGGGGTGGCTTAAGCCACAAAACTATGGGCTAGGATTATAAATGCCCTCGGGCAGATAGCCTAGTATGAACCTATGAACCTATGAACCTATGAACATCTGTGTGTCAGTTGTCAAGACATCATCTAACGATTGTTTATGGTCAGGCTGTTGAGGTTATGTATACTACCAGAATGCAAAACAATGACAGATAGTAACAGTATTACCCACAGCACAGTGTCAAACCATGTCATACACATGTGTACTCAAGTTCCAAAATGTGTGTAGTACAATGCATACTGGCCACCAATAGAAACTATGGAGTGTTAACACTGTAATACAGGGCATTTCACCCTGCACATGTGTCCACTATGCACGCACATGCAAACAGTGCACCTCCACCATGTTCACAAATGTACACCTGCAAATCTGTGCTGCACACATCCCACACGTACTGTCCACTCTCTAACACATGCTGCCAATACTACACACATCAGCCAAGTGGCATGTGGGCGGACAATACACTATTGGAATTAACACTGGTGTAAACAATACTACATTGACAATCATAGCTTTAATGCATCATGCCTGCTCAGCTACAGCTTCAAGTATATCATTACACTATACTGCTGACAACACGCGAACATTGCTATACTGCTATAAAGTCACCCTGTGCATCAGCACCATGTTAGCCTGTTCCTGCATCAATGTTACAGATGACAGGAGGTGGCACAGGTTTCATCATATGCACAGGGTGTGTTGTTGGTTTGTCAGAGGCCTACAATGAGCCATACAATCGACATGTATGCGTGTGCGTGTGTGTGTGTGTGTGTGTGTGTGTGTGTGTGTGTGTGTGTGTGTGTGTGTGTGTGTGTATGTGTGTGTGAGGGCCAAGAGTACTGGTATGGGCCAATGTGGATGTAATGTGTGCGGGTATGTGTTAGCCCTAGGTGTCAGGTTTATGTGTGTGTGTCTGCATGGACACAGTTCCACCATGTGGCTGCCATATACGGGGATTTGTGGGACAGCCACAGACTGTACCTGCCAGGCTTTACAGATCACCATCTCTGGCCACGGATACGGTACCTGTGCCTGGCAGGGGTGCTACAGACAGTATCAGGTACTAAGCCAGACTGGGTACTATCCTCAGAGGTAGACATATGTACACTGGATCCAGATCCCTGCTGGGACTGGCCAGAGCAAAGTGTACGTGGTCTTCTAGGATGGTCTATGGACAGTCCACCCCCAGCATTGTTGGGGCTGGTACTGGCACTACGGTAGTGGCTGTGACTTGATAGACATCCATGGTGACTGCCAGCTGCTGATGTTGCTGGCATACATCTACGTCAATATCTCAACCGTCCCGCTCTGTCCTGACACATGGACATGACATTGCGGAGGACATCTAATGTCTCACCCCAACGTCAATCTGTGACCTCAGTGTAATTACGGATGGCACCTGCTAGGTAACGGAAACTGTCAATTACATTGGTGTTATGTGCCCTCTGTGCCCTTAGTCCCTGTCTGGTGTACCGTTCCATACATGCCTGTGCCTCCATGACAGCCTGGAACATGCGTGAGGTTGTAAGACCTGTGGCACGTCTGCAAGGGGCATGATGACCAGCAGTGCTCCGACGAGAACCCCTGGACATCTACCTATGTGGTACCATTCCAGACATCTGGCTATGGCTGCTGTGTCCGGATGCATGTGCCATAAATACCACACTGTCTTAGCCATTGCTGACTGTACACTGTCCCTCAACTAAGGGCATTGGTGATGATGGATGTATTGGCAGTATGACTGTGTGCATGGATGGGGTGGACACTTGTGTACTGTCGATTGGTGTCCCAACAACAGACCCTGGCAAACACATATGACAGAGGGCATGTTACAGGCATACCCACACACACATCAGACATACTTACAAGACACAACGGTATGGCAACCCAGATGAGCTTTACATGTGTACCATACAGTACTGTGTGTCAGTACTTACAAAACCTTAAGCCTGAGGTATGTAATCTGTGAGGACTAGAGGGAACACACAAAACAGTGGTTCCATACAATGCGGACATACACCATACTGTGTTGTTTAGGCCTACAGTTTCAGGTAGTACTACTGTTCACACAGGAGTTGGATTCACTAGCAGTACCAATCAATAGGTATACATGTACTGCTTTAGGCTCCAATGACACACCCCAGTCAACACCAAGGGACTAGGTCAGACCATATGCCATACTGCTTTTTCTGCCTAGCAATAGCATACACATATTTTGCTGGGATCAAAGCTAGGACACAAAATACCATCTCAGAAACAGTTTCCCACTAAGCTATCCCACATATACACAACTTTGACACATTCACCAACACATTGACCATCACACTCAGTCAACCTCACACAGCATGTATTGCAACAAGTACATGTGGGCATGTATAGGTTCATAGGTAGGTACTAGGCTATTGGCCCTAGGGTCTATATAAGCCTAGCCAAATGGTACCCTGGTCTTTGCCACCCAAAGAATTTAGTTTCCTGTGCCCTTGTCAAGCAGAGCCACAGAGGTGATCCCCGGGGTGTATTACCCATTTCCCATCCAATCATCAAGATTATTCATGAAAAGTGCTACTGAGGAGCTTTGTTTGCCATAGATAGGTAGTTTGTTCCAGAGTATGGAAAGTCTCTGAGATAGGAATCTATCCCTCCAGCATGTTCTGTTTATTGTGGTGACAAGGTTTAGATCCCTAGAGCGTGTAGCTTGGAAGGATTGGGATTTCTTTACGTGGAGCATGTCCAACAGCTCTGGGTTTGACATAGCTTTGCATGTTAGGCAGAGGTAACCTCTGGGTAGGCGATATGCGACAGAGTAAAGCTGGCATTTTGTGAGACGGTCTGCATAGGGCATCTGTTTGAGGCCGGTAATTCTCTTTGTGAGGTATGTCTGTAGCCTTTACAGTTGTTGTAGATGTCTTGTGTGGTACATACCAAAAGGGGCATTGTACTCTATAATGGGTCTTATGAGTGATGAGTAGAGGGGAACAATGACATCTTTTTCCCTGGATGAGAAGCCTTTTGTGATGAGGTGTGCCACATAGAAGTGGTTCTTGACTAGTGTGGCACTGTAATCATCAAACGGGAGACTATTGTCCACCTGTGTCCCAAGGTCTCTTATCACACTTTTGGTGTTAAGTAGACTACCACCTATGTGGTAGTTCATGGGTACCGAGTTTTTACCAAAAGGGATGACAATGCAATTTTTGGCATTGAGCCTGAGGCCATGGCTTTGACACCAGGCTTCTGTCTCACTATATATGACTCTGTCTCTCTCTCTCTCTCTCTGTATATATATATATATATATATATATATATATATATATATATATATATATATATATATATATATATATATATATATATATACACACACATACATGTACACATCCATTGGTGTACATATACATATAGGCACATATATAGTCCACCTTTCATGGTGGGAATATCAATTATGCAAAGGATGTGAGGTATACATTAATGTAATGATATTGCACAGTCTTGTGAGAAATGCATTGAAGGTGTTCTCAGCCCATGTAGCTTTAGCAGGCCTCACTGGCTGCAACATTGCAGACTTAACAAATCATACCCACAGTGTTTAACCACCGCATGTCATATACAAGCACTATATGCTGTCGTGTTTGCCACACACTACAACCTACATACAAATATGCACATAATAACCTTCACCAACATATATATGTCCACCCTTCACATACAGTTGCAGTATGTCCCTTGCTCTATGCACATGAACAGATGTTAATATATCTGACACATATATATCTCTCCGTATGTGTGTGCCGCACACACACACAAGGTCCACACTGTTGTAAGTCCCTGGACCTCACAGCTGACATGTTGGGCCTTGCTGCAACATGAACAGGTGTCACACGTGAGCACACAGTAATATTAGAAGGTGTGTATATAGCTACAAATGCTAGATTAGCATACCAGCCTGGTACAGCATTTGCCAATGCTAGGCTACACGTTAATATGACTATAATGCATGTGTTACTCTGTCACATCCATGTTTATATAGCTGTTTGTGCTGCTCCCCAAAACAGCCATTGTCCACACTACTGTACAGAACACAGATAACATAGATCAGATGTTTGACATTTAATGCTGAACTACATATATCACAGTTATGTCCCCCTGCACACAGCTACACACTGATTTGTCCATGGCAGTAGTTATGCTGGACATCTGTGCATAGATACGTACTGCTGCCGCATATGGATGTTTCAAAGTATGTAGAGTACTCTTCAAATACATCTAATACATGCTAGTAAATACATAACTGTTACATACCTTTCCTTTGTATGTGTTGGTACTATTAATTTCCGTGTTCCTTTTTTTTTTGTTTGCTTTTGCTGTTAATATCTTTCTCTCTTCTCTCTCTCTCTCTCTGTCTCTCTCCCTCTCTCAGTGTCTGCAATTGAGTGATTGTGTGTGTGGGCAGCAGGTACAGCCTGCTTTTATAGGTATCTGCATATGTGCATATGATGGCCTCTGCACCAGTTGGTGGCCACCATTTGATAATTGCATGCAGCCTGCTGTGTGGTAACTGCAGTACTCAGTCTCATAGCAACCCAATGCTATATATTGATAATTCAGGTAGGCATAGCCCTTTCAGCTTTCCAATGTGGGGCTCATACTTGTTTGCTGTGGACACCGTTGTTTAAGTCAGAAGGTTGGTATAGTTCTTATATCTGAAACTAGGGGTGTAGCCAGTGATTTAAATGTTGTACTCAGACCTGAATGTTGCCACTTCCAGTACACACTTGTCAGTGTAGAATTGTACTCACCCCTGCAAATGCTAACATAAGATACATGGGAGTATGTAGTTTCTTTTCTACTTATACAATTAACTGCCATACAAAAGTAATTATTGAGATGTATTCTTTTGGCACATGAACTGTTTGTGAACTGCTGTACTGTGAATATTAATGTACTCACTTCTGAACAGTTTGTGCTTTTTTAGTGTTGTCATTAGCACAGGCTGCTCATGGAAATTGGACAATTCCAGTACGTATGCCTACCTACATCCTTGGTAGACCCTGAACACACAGGTATATTGTACATTTGGGTAGGGATGCAGACATACTGAGAGCATTATGTATTATTGTGTGAATGTTATCTTGCTGGACTTAAAGGGTTGCTGTGTACCTGTTAGTTTATCAAGCCAAGTAGTCTGTCTGCATAGCTCCCAACTGTGGACCTATCCAGATAGTAGCCAGATGGTAGCCTGTTATTCTTTGTCTGTGTAACGCACAGGTCTTTTCAGCACTGGTACAATGGCATTGTTACAGTCAGTTGCTACCAGTACATGGCTACATCCTTTGGTATTTCAGTGTTGTACTCCTACATAAGGGTATGCATGTGGAACTCCTTCCAAAGCTATTTGCACAGTGTATAACAGCAGAAAAGCTGATATGCCTGTGTGTTTCTGCCTCTGTGAGGCCTCTGAAACACTCAGGTACATATTTGAACAGTCAGGGAAAGGTAGGTAAAAGTGAGGTACACCTTCAAAATAATAGAGACAGTAAGTGGAGACTTCGAGAGAACCAGTGCATATGGATTGCTACACCTTTTCTTAAGTACATTTGGTGTCTAACTCTTATTATTGTCATTATTCATTGTGTAATACCCCACCTTTCTGCCTAACGTCAGTACTTTTCAGAGGGATTCAGAGGGATATAGCTAACATATGTTTCAAAATCAGGGACATCCCTGAAAAGTAGTCACAGCTGGGATGTATGTCCTCTGCCCTAATTAGATATGCCACTGTTTGTCCTGCTACGATACCATGTGTGGGTTGTAAAGTGCTGCTGTAACATTATTTCCTGCTAGAATGGCTGGTTCTCTTATCACAGTCATGTAAAGCAATTCCACAACAACAACTGCTGGTAAAGTTCCACAGAATAAGATTTGTGTTATGGCATTCCTATTTTTCCTTTACATTCACTCATTCCGATGCATGATATATTTATTTCAGCACCTATTTGTTGTAATTCTACCATGGCTTTCTGGTACTTCTTGCAGTCTAGTGTGTCCGAGGTTCAAGATTGACAGAGGTGTTTTATTTTGCTGCTGAGCAGAACAAGGGCCCTGACATACAGAGTGACTAAGGCACTTTTAAGCAGTTGTAAGTGGGTTTGTGCTCAGCTAAGCGCACACAAGCAAACACAGGTACAAACCCGCTAACTACTGCTTAATAGTGCTTACTCCCACTAACCCCTGCGCTCATTTCTTTGTAAGAAAAGAAAATGGGGAGATAGGTTATTGGTGAAAAATGGGCACAAAGAGGGAAAGACAGTAGGGAAAACAGCTCGGAATGTGCAGGACGGGTGTAGGGAAGGTCCATAGCTGCCCATTTCTTTAACAGCAACAACTGTGCATATGCAATAAATTTGGAGGGAAATATGAAACCTTCCACCCCTGAGAGAGGGGTGAGGACAAAAAAGTATGTTGTACTGCCAATTAAATATCAGTTTATGTGTCCAGTGGACATGTGTGCAAAATGGGCAGCTATGTATGGGGCGTAATTGTTTTTTGGGAGAAGATTGCCCTTTTTTTTTCAGGTGAGAGTGGAATGTGGGGTAGGGGAAGTAGTTATATTTGATGAGGTAGGTTGGGGAGGTAAACAGACAAGACAAACAAGATGCATACAGGGGAGGAATATGACACATATGGTGGGTGAACACCATTGATGGGGAAGGATGCTTGGAAATCGCAAGCCCATGAGCCCACAGATGGCAACAGTGGAACTGAGATCCCCACCTATGGGCAGTCACCACTCCACCCTCACAGCTCAGAGGGTGGCTGTGCTGGGGGCTACATAGGAGGGGCAGGCTCACCCATGAGTCACACCACTCATGCCTCAAGCTGGCATAGAGGATCAACGACAGAATGCTCGATCTCACTACACACCACAGCCCGGACTGTTCGGAGGGTGATAGGTGGCCCTCCTCCGCCCACGCTTGCATGGGGGACAAGCCCCATCCCCTGCAGTGCTTCCACCCAAAGGTGGCACAGGGCCAATGGAGGAGGAGGACCCAGGCTGGGCACCGGGCCTGCTGGTGCCAGGTGCCATTGCCAGCTGAGGTGGGACAGGTGGGTCCGCTGGGACAGGCCTTCCCATATGTTCTATGTTTAGGAGGATTTAATGAAAATATGGGTTAGTAACAGTCAACAGCATTCCCAATTAGTTATAACAGCATGCAGAAGTATTCCCATTAACTCAACACACCAGAGTTCCAACAGTTGAACAGCAAGCATGACACATTCATATACAGAACAGTGGACATTACAACCGCATGCGGGTTTAATTGATGGCAACAGGCCACCAATATTGTAGTATTTGAACATGGCACATGCATCGAAATAAATGCAAATATTTATAAACCAATAGGACATATGTCCCAACAAATGTTTTGAGATTAGACATACCCATTGATGTGTTGAATTGCATTTTTTATGCATATACAGTAGGGTGGAAAACAATAGCTCCATTAACAACTTATATAGCCTTCTAGTTTACACTACATTCCTATTAACTGCAGGTATATGTTCCTTACATGTATTATTACACTACCCAATTGTCCTTAAATTGGGAAATGGGTTTTGCTAGATCTTTACATACATGGGCTGTATCTGACATACAAACTGTCCGGGATGCAGATGTTACTGCTATATATTTTGTGAGTTGCTCAGACACACTACTGCTGAGATGATACACTGATAGCTCTACTTTCCTATACTTATCTAGATATGTTTAGGTGAAATTATCAGTTATATGTTATCAGCTCCCTACATTTCTGACAGCAGAATGACATTTCTGGGGAACACAATACCAAGCTACTCATGTGCCAGGTTAACCTGTACATGCTGGGCATGAACCAACAGTTGAGGACTGTATATATATGCTTACCAGCTACTGGCACTCCCTTCATCCACTTTATATGGGCCTACCCAAGTGTGGGTTGACAGTGCTTAATACAACAGTACTATTTCAATAATGCAAGAGTACAACAACATATCAAAGAAAGTGACACGGACACACTCCAGGAATTATACCTTTATTAATTACATAACACACTTTTCTAGAGGCTCTCCCATTTATTTGATATAACAGTACATGCAGAAGACTTATTCAAGACTTTTTATACCTTTATTAATGGGTTACAACACTCTTGTTCAGGCTCTCTCACTTATTTTATATAACAGTACATGCAGAGAAGTTATTCAAGACTTATTATACCTTTATTGTTGGGCTACAACACTTTTTTCAGGCTCTCTCACTTATTTTATATAACAATACATGCAGAATAATTACTAACCTGCCTATCTGCATAGGCTTGCTGATTCGCAGCACGGACACCTGCAGCTGTGAAATAAATGAAGTGATATTGAGACATACCTATCTATAATATAGACTACAATGGCAAATCTTCCATACTTCATTCCATGGCTACCTACTCAGTAGTGGGGCATTTCCATCCCACAGGCCTCCTGTATCCACTGGTTCAGTTGGTCCTTCTTGCATCTCTTCAGGTCTGAGTAGTGGTGTCTGACATGCTGACCAGTCTGAGGGATGCCTGTGGCACTGGTGAGTCATGAGCTAGATGGTTCCAGGCTTCCGCTTTGTATTTGGTGCCCTGGAACTGGCCCTGCAGGAGTCTCTCCTCATGATTATGGACGAGGAGCCAAACCATTACTTTTGACTCCTCAATGCCCCAAGGTTGCACTCGAAATCGAGATCCCTCTCCAACACCGGCCATGCTGACTGCAGATGGGAGCTACAACCAGTTATGGCAAGTATTCCTGCCTATGGAGCTTAAATATGCCTCATTTCCCACACTTATCTGTGATTGGCCGGTTTTGAAAAAACTCAGCTGAACGCACACCTGCTTAGAAATGGGTAAACTTCCATTGATATGTATGTGTGTGTTGAATGTGCATGCATATGAAAAGCTGTCAGGGCTTAGTGGTTCACTACTGTGATTATGGTGCACAGCATCCCGGGTCCGAGGCCTCTCATTGCTTTTTATTTTACTACTGGCCAGACCGGCTAGGAGGTGTGGCTGTGTTTAGCCAACTTTGCCCTACGTTGCTCTATGGTGCTCTACATTGCTCGACGTTGCGCTAGTTTGAGCGTTGCGCAGCTACATGTAAACATGTTCTGTTTGCGCTAGTTTGCATGATGCACAGCTCCATGCAAAGCTATTGCACTAGTTAAAGCAGTGCTAAGCTATAAGAAATTATACTTAAATATGCTTAATACTGGTAAACTTTGCTTAGCAGTGCTTCACTTTGCTTAAGATACATTACTTATGCATTCATCAGTATGCATAACCATTTCACCATATATATATATATATATAGATATATATAGATATATATATATATATATATATATATATATATATATATATATATATATATATATAATATATATATATATATAATTCGTTCACTACTACATAGGCCATTTTAATGCTTTTTACTAAAATTTAAAAGATAAATGTCAGGAATTATTTTTATATACAGATTTCCAACAGAAAATAGAAAGGGGAGTGGTGGGACTCAAACTGGGAATGCCTCTTCTTTGTGCAAAGGCTGTACCCCTACACTATTGCTATTTTGCTAAATTTGCATATAACTTTCTTATTATCCTCTTCGATGTCTAAACTGCTAACTGTAGCTAAGCAATGAGCAAACCCGTGCAAACACACTCAAATACAGGCAGCTGTATCGAGAATAATTAAAAAAATAAATAAAAGTTTTACATTTTATAATTGTACTGGAGTTTAGAATGTGAGGGAGTGTAATGTTGGGTATGTAAACATTTGAGCTGATTCGCTCATGTCAGTTGATATTTTCCAATTGAGAGACTTGCAGGGGCGTGGTTTTTGGACTGCTCGGCAGTCCGACATGCCCCCTGCACTCCTGCACGCTCCAAGTTAGCCTTAGAGTTGAGGCAGCGCACCCTCCTGAATATGCATGGTGCACTGACGTCTTACTCTTAGACTGCAGTTTCCGTGTAAGACTAACTTAGTCTTACACGGAAGGTTAGTGAATCCTGAGGATATTCTTTATAGTGATTATAGTCAGTGTATTCATTTACTTTTCTATAAATACTCTAATGTACAAACACATTTTCATATCTTGAAAACTGTACAACCTAGACATATATTGTTAGAATATTTTTGTTAACCAGACATGAAATTTCACGACAGTAAGAAATTCTCACAAAGTGCATGTTTATTATTGATGTATTTACAAAAATGTGAAAACATATGCTTAATTGTATAGTTAGCAAAACAAATAATACTGGTCATCCCTCCAGATGTACAAATGTCAAAGACAGTTTTATTCAACAACCTAAGATTTCACTTAATGTCATGCAATAGTTTGTAAGTCACTCGTTTTTTTGAAATAATAAGTGCATATGGAAATATTGCTTATTTTCATAATTAGTAGCAAACAAATGGCAATATTTTCTGTATATTGTGATATAAACCAGCATTAACAATGAGCTGTCCTGTCTTCTACCGTGTTGCTTCATGCCATACACCTAAATAACATGTAGGTCTGCCAGTTATGAAAATATGAACATACGTTTGAAAAAAAGAATAATAAGTGGAGAACAAAGATTAATTTCTCCACTGCAGGACATCCAAGACTAACAATGTTAGAATCATTTTGTTAGTAACTCCTTGCCCTTTCTAATATTGCCTATCATCAGCTGGTAAATCACTAAGCTAATGAAGCCACATCCAAAAAAGGTCTTGATACCAAAAGGAGGTATGGGTATGAAATGGAACTATACAAAAAAGGCATTTTAGGCTTCATCATCATCATCATTATCATCATCATCATCTTCAGCCTCCTTTTTCCTATTTTTCTACATGGAGTCAGGATATATTGTTAACTGTCACCAACTCTCTCAATTTAGTGCCACACTCCAGCCTTCTTCAACACTCATGCCTGACAGTCACAGATCTTCTTTCACACAATCCATCCACCTCTTTGCTGGACATCCTTGTTTCCTCTTACATTCTTCGTGTATGTTCCAAATCTTCCTCACAAGATTGTCTTCTACTTTTCTACACATGTGCCCAAACCATTGTAATCTGTTCTCTTTGATCTTTTCTGCAATTGGAGCTACTTTGGATTCTGCTCTTATGTCCGCATTTCTTCGCCTGTCCCACAGTATGCATCCTACCACCTTTCTCAGGCACTTCATTTCCATCACTTTAACTGTTCTGCCTTTACTGCCCAGGTTTCTGTACCATACAGTAGTACTGGTCATCTCACCACTGTCGTGTACACCTTGCTTTTCAGCTTCTTCGGCATTCTTCTGTCATAGACTACACCTGATATGCTCTGGCAGTTGGCTGCAGACCCTCTGATTCTAGCTTTAACTTGTTCATTCAGACTACTCTTCTCCTCAACTACCCCTCCCAGATACTTGAAACTTTTACCTGTTCCACTATCTTCCCTTCTATCTCTATTCTCAGCTTCTTCTGATTTCCCCAATTTGCTGCCATTACCACCATCTTATCTGTGCTTAGTTTCATCCCATGTGTCTTCAGATTTGCATTCCATTTTCCTATCCTTTGCTGAAGTTCTAGCTCAGAGTCTGCCTGCACTGCCACATCATCTGCAGACAGCAGCTTTGTTGATCCCTCCCCTCCAATCTGTTTGCTAATGTAGGCCATCACCAGTATGAACAGCAGTGGACTCAGAGTTGAACCCTGTTGTACACCCACTCCCACTGGGAACCCCTCTGTGGGGCCAAGCACTGTTCATACTTGAGACATCGGGTCCTTGTACATAGCCTGAACTAATTCTACCAATGTTTCTGGGACTTCAAACCACCACAGTACTGCCCAGATCAGCTTTCTTGGGACCTTGGCATATGCTTTCTCCAAGTCTAGGAATGCCCAGTTGGACTCTGTCCTCATCTCTAGCTTCTTCTCAAGTATCTGCATTTTTAGGCTTCAGTGAGTTAAATAAATGCATGATATTGCCTTAATGCTTCCTCAAAAAGTGTTTAAATTTTCTACTGAGGATAATTCCCTCATTTTCTAATGTTTGGCACAAAGCAATTTGAGCAAACTTGCAAGATCCCAGTATGCCTGTAATATTGTTGAAATATCAGGCTTCCCTTTGGATAGAATACAAATATCCAGAATTCCCACCCTAACAGGACAACTACACCAAATACCTGCAAAGATTTTTTTACTGAGATGGTCCCAAATGACCTTAATCTTGGGGCATCCTCAAAGCATGTATTTATATTCTGTCCCATCCTGGATGCATCTCCATGATCTGCCATTTGGTATTAATCCTGTACTCCCTTGCTGACTTAGAGTGCTATACCACATGCATAGTATACAGAGCTGTTGGTTACATGAATAGGATACAGGGCTGTTGGTCATAACGCTTAGGCACATTATTAGGAAACAGAGCTGTTTGTCATAACACTTAGGCACAAGAATAGAATAAAGACCCGTCTGATCTAACCCTCTCTTGCAATCTCCATCTTCCCTTTTCTAGATGTTTTAGGGCCTTTGTTTTATCTTTGTATAAATCTGTATATATAATACTTTCCTGCTTGTTCTAACATTCTTCCATTTATCCCAACTGATGACCTTCCCATCTCTTGACATTCAAAAAATGTTTCTAGTCCATGTTTGTTAGACTTGTTCATAAATAAACCACTTACTGTTGCCAACGCAGAATGCGGTGTTCAGTTTCAAGTATCTTTATAAAACTGGCAGTATTGGGGAAATCTGAATCTGATAACACATCAAAAGTAAATATGCAGAAAATATCTGCACATTGCATGCAAATTTTGTTGTTATCATGCACCACACCTAGCGTACTTTGTCAGGTTAAATGTTGGATTCATATGGCCTGGTGTGGGATACAAAAAATTTCTTGTACTGTAGGTTTAGGGAGCAAGTTTCAGGATATGTTGCAAACCTATAAAGACATCAACTAAGTCCCTTAATCTCACAGTGCAAGATATTTCATATGTCATTCAAAGCACCATCCACATATCCCATTTAGCATTTCTTATGTTAGAATGTTTCCTATTGACAATAAGGGCCAGTATTAATTATGTAAGCATCTACTAAACAGGGATGTAGGTAGTTTTCATGAATGTTTATGAATAGAAAGCCTTGTGAATAGCTTTCTTTTAGTTCAGTATATCAGATATGTATTTTGAACATGATATATATACATATATGAGAGAGGACATGCAGGTGGTTGGTGTGACAGAGCAAGCTGCAGAGGACAGGAAGAACTGGAAACAGGTGATCTGCTGTGGCAACATCAACCCCTCAAAGTACTCTTTCCATCTCCTCAACACACTCTCCTCGCTTGTGATATGCTTCCCTCATTATCCTTTATCACCTTTACCTGCTGCACATCTTTCCTAGCTCGGTCCTACTCTGTATATATATCTATATATATATCTATATATATATATATATATATATATATATATATATATATATATATATATATATATATATATCAATCATCATCATCTTCTTTCGGATGTTCCCATTAGGGGTCGCCACAGCAGATGACCTGTTTCCATTTCTTCCTGTCCTCTGCATCTTGCTCAATCACACCAACCACCTGCATGTCCTCTATCACCACATCCATAAACCTTATCTTAGGCCTTCCTCTTTTCCTGTTACCTGGTAGCTTCATCCTTAGCATCTTTTTCCCAATTTACTCAGCATCCCTCCTCAGCACATGTCCTAACCAACGTAATTGTGCCTCTCTGGCTTTGTCTCCAAACTTTAAAACCTGGGCTGACCATCTAATATACTTATTCCGAATCCTGTCCACCCTCGTCACACCCAGTGCAAATCTTAACATCTTTAATTCTGCCACATCCAGCTCAAACTCCTGCCTTTTTGTCAATGCCACTGTCTCATATAACCCATATAACATAGCTGGTCTCACTACCCTCTTGTAGACCTTCCCTTTCACTCTTACAGGTACTCGTCTGTCACAAATCACTCCTGACACTCTTCTCCACCCACTCCATCCTGCCTGTACTCTCTTCTTCACCTCTCTTCCACACTCACCGTTACTCTGAACTATTGACCCCAAGTATTTAAACTCATCCACCTTCACCAACTCTACTCCTTGCATCCTCACCATTCCTCTATCCTCCCTCTCATTCACACACATATATTCTGTCTTAGTCCTGCTGACCTTCATTCCTCTTTTCTCTAGAGCATATCTCCATCTCTCCAGGGTCTCCTCCACCTGTTCCCTACTCTCACTACAGACCACAATGTCATCTGCAAACATCATAGTCCACGGGGACTCCTGTCTGATCTCGGCTGTCAATCTGTCCATCACCATTGCAAATAAGAAAGGGCTCAGAGCTGATCCTTGATGTAACCTCACCTCCACCTTAAATGCATCCGTCACTCCCACCGTAGACCTCACCGCTGTCACACTACCCTCGTACATATCCTGTACCACTCTTACATACTTTTTTGACACTCCTGACTTCCTCATACAATACCACAACTCCTCTCTAGACACCCTGTCATATGCTTTCTCTAAGTCTACAAAAACACAATGCGACTCCTTCCGACATTCTCTGCACTTCTCCATCAACACTCTCAGAGCAAAGATCGCATCTGTAGTGCTCTTTCCTGCATGAAACCATTCTCACTAATCATCACGTCCCTTCTTAACCTTGCTTCCACTACTCTTTCCCATAACTTCATGCTGTGACTGATCAATTTTATCCCTCTGTAGTTACTACAGCTTTGCACATCACCCTTATTCTTAAAAATCAGTACCAAAACACTTTTTATCCATTCCTCAGGCATCCTCTCACTTTCTAAGATTTCATTAAACAATCTGATTAAAAACTCCACTGCCATTTCACCTAAACACCTCCATGCTTCCACAGGTATGTCATCTGGGCCAACAGCCTTTCCATTCTTCATTCTCTTCATAGCTGTCCTTACTTCCTGCTTGCTAATCCATTGTATTTCATGATTTGCTATCCCTACATCATCCAACCTTCTCTCCTTCTCATTCTCTTCATTCATCAACCCCTCAAAGTACTCTTTCCATCTCCTCAACACACTCTCCTTGCTTGTGAGTATGTTTCCCTCATTATCCTTTATCACCTTTACCTGCTGCACATCTTTCCTAGCTCGGTCCCTCTGTCTAGCCAATCGGTACAGGTCCTTTTCTCCCTCCTTAGTGTCCAGCCTTTCATACAACTCTTCATATGCCTTATCCTTAGCCTTGACCACCTCTTTCTTTGCCATGCACCTCATCTCCTTATACTCCTGTCTACTTTCTTCATCTCTCTGATAATCCCACTTCTTCTTTGCCAACCTCTTTCTCTGTATACTCTCCTGTACTTCCTCATTCCACCACCATGTCTCCTTGTCGTCCTTCCTCTGTCCAGATGTGATACCAAGCACCTTTCTAGCCGTCTCCCTTACTAGCTCTGCTGTAGTTACCCAGCTATTTGGTAACTCTTTACTGCCACACAATGCCTGCCTTAACTCATCCCTGAACTCCACCTCACAATTACCCTTTTTCAATTTCCACCACTTGATCCTTGGTGCTGCTCTCACACTCCTCCTCCTCTTCTTGATAACCAACGTCATTCTACAAACCACTATCCTATGCTGCCTAACGACACTTTCTCTGGTCACCACTTTACAGTCTCCAATCTCCTTCAAACTGGCCCTCCTACATAAGATATAATCCACCTCTGTGCATCTTTCTCCACTCTTGTATGTCACCCTATGCTCCTACTTCTTGTTAAAATACGTATTCACCACAGCCATGTCCATCCTTTTCACAAAATCCACTACCATCTGACCTTCTGCATTGCTTTGTTTAACACCATACCTACCCATAACTTCCTCATCCCCTTTGTTCCCTTCACCAACATGCCCATTGAAATATGCTTCAATCACCACTCTCTCACCCTTGAGTACAGTCATCACCACTTCATACAATTCACTCCAAAATTTTTCTTTCACATCCATTGCACACCCAACTTGTGGAACATACGCACTAACAACATTAATCATTACACCATCAATTTCCAGCTTCATAAACATCACTCTATCTGACACTCTTTTCACCTCCAAAACACTCTCAGCATACTGTTCCTTCAGAATAACTCCTACGCCATTTCTCCTCCCATCCCCACCATGATAAAACAATTTGAACCCACCTCCGATACACCTAGCCTTACTCCCCTTCCATCTGGTCTCCTGCACACACAATATACCAACCTTCCTTCTGTCCATCATATCAGCTACGTCTCTCCTTATACCAGTCATACTGCCAACATTCCTAGCCTTTCTCCTCTCCGCCTGCCTTCGGCCAAGTCTTCCACCTCTTCTCCTCCTTCGGCCAACAGTAGCCCAATTTCTGCCAGCACCCTGAAGGCTAACAGTACTGGTGGCAGTCATTGTTAACCCGGGCCTCAACCGATCCGGTATAAAAATTTTTCTTGGTGACTGCATGAAATGTTTTGGCAAAGTTTTACGCAGGATGCCCTTCCTGACGCAAGCTTCCCCATTTATCCGGGCTTGGGACTGGCACAGAGAAATGCACTGGCTTGTGCATCCCCAGTGGCTGGGTTATATATATATATATATATATATATATATATATATATATATATATATATATATATATATATATATATATTACATATATATGGATCTAGAATCGACAATCACCGAACACACTTTAACGAAAGCGCTTTCACTGAAAAAGCACTTTCGTTAAAGTGTGTTTAAAAAAAAATTAAACATTACTTTTACGTTTTTGCAGGGGGGCAAGCGCCCCTTCACCCCCCTCACCCCCCTACTTAAATATTCTAACATCGAGGTCGCTCTACAGTGGAGAAAAGGGAATTTGAGGTAGCTTACTTTTAGCAAATAGGAAGGTAAGCAGGCAAGTAAACTGGATAGGATATTGGTAGATGATGAAACCTTGTGTAAAATGGAGACAGTGAATATGTGTGAAGAAGACATGTAAGTATGGCATGGAAAGGATTAAGGAAGGTACCAGAGAGATGGAGATGGAATCTGTGTAAGTGGAAAGGACCAGATCAAGTACACTGGCTACAGAAAAAGGCTAGTGAAGTGTTGCAAAGGAATAAACTGGTAGAGGGTGAAGTAAGGATAAGAGAGACATATGGAATTACCACAGCTTGGAGGGTTGAGTTAATGGATTATAGAAGATAGTAGAATAAGTAGAAGTAAGGTATGATGAAGGACTTAGAAATGGAAGTGAGGCAGAAGGAGGTTTAGATAAAAGAGAAAGAGGAAGACTTCACAGAGCAGGAGATGGCGATCAAAGTGACTAATCATAAGTGAGCTGTAAGGGGAAAAAGAAGACACCGAAAAAGGCTAGCCATTAATGGCAGGAATGGAGAGGATGGTAGTAGTAGAAAAATAATAGATAAAATTAGCAGTGTTTTTAGTTTACAGAGATTTGTAGAAATTTGCATGGATGGCAGAAAGAGAGATGGAGTAAGACAAGAATGTCACTCTGAATAAAGATATAAGGAAGGCTACAGGAAGAGGTATGAGAAATGATAAAACTGAGAGGAAGAGATGACAAGATTTAAGGTATGATAATGTCTAGAGCTGAGAGAAGGAGAGACGGAAAGGTTGCATAAATTGGTGAATTCAGGGGAGGTATTAGCAGTGATTAGATATATGGAAAATGAGAAATCTGGTTGTCCTAGTGGTTTCCAAGTTGGCTGTTATAAACCAGCAGAAGTGCAAGTAGGAGAATATGTACCAAATAGAGGAAGAGGAGGGCCATGCCAAATGCATGTGTCAGGTGATGATGGTAGTATTATATAAAGGGAAGGGAGAAAGGAGAACCTAGCAAAACACCTGCCAGCTTCATTACATAATAGTGATTCCTAATTAATGGGTAGAGTATATGCAGCTGGAATAGATGCCATCCTACCAAACACTCATAGGGATTCTCAGGTGTGTTGATGAAAGACAGGTCATATACAAATCGTTGAATATTTCTGAATCAAATTTTTTGATCTGGCATGAGAGGGAGCAGATGAAGGGAGCATCACCATTGCTCTTGAATAAACAGACGTCTTTTGATTTGGCGAATTATGGAATTTATGTTAAAAATTCTGGGGAAGGTTTGGGGGAGCAGAATGGTCGAAAGAGAGCATCAGAGTATTTTTTTGGGAATCACATACTTTAATTAGAATGACATGAGTTATCTGTAAGGAGAAGAACAAGTATGGGTTATCCTTTATCCCTTGGTATTATACCTTAAAAACTGAAAAAATAACCCAGAGGATAAATATGTTGATAGAAAGTTGTGTAGGAAAGGGTAAACAGAACACTATAACCATATGTGCTGATAACAGTATGTTATTATTATTGGGGATATAGAAGGGATGCTGCCACAACTGTTTACAATTTTTAAGAAGATTAGTAGAGAATTAGGGTTGGTGTTGTATCCATAGAACCCCCTTAGAAATGGAGGTAGGGAAAGGAGTTCAGAATCCAATATGACTGTCATGGTCAAAGAGAAGGAAGTAGTATGTAGCAGTTAAGACATAGCATGTGGTAGAGGAGACAAGGGTGGGATATTGAAAAGAGCTACTGGACATGATAAATGGGATGCTGGACAAGCAAACAGGTACAGCAAATATGAAGAGATAAATGAAATAGGAAATGAATATAAAAGGAAACAGACATATAGAAATTAAACAAGAAGAATATTTAAGGGGTCTGTATTATGTGATCGAATTATCACAATAGCTATGCTCTAAAGAGCGAAAATGCAGCACATCAAAACCATTACCCCCCACTAAATATATACACCAACTCTGAGATCGCACTACAGTGAGGAAAGAACAAATATTCCATTCTTCACTGTACCGAGATCCCACAAAAAGAACTTCAGTGTGCTGTATTTTCACTCTTTAGAGTGTTTGCTATTGTAATCATTTGATCGCGTAATATAGACCCTATTTAAGTGATGTTATGAATGCAAAGAGGAGAAAGAAAAAGAAAATATCTGTTATTTCTGTAGCTTTTTCACATAAAATATAGTCCAAGTCCTCAAGCAATTCCCACTCCTGCTTTGCCATGTTTCTTGGGGACTCCTAGTTGGCTACTGATAAGTTCAGATACTTCATAGGCGATATCCTTCTAATTTGCTCATCTGTGAGGTGTATTATAATCTTACCTTGATGTATCTGGTGGCATGTACAATATAACGATCTCCAGTATTTAAATATTTATCGTAAATGCAAAGATGCTTTCCAGTTATGGTTGCTCCCTCATCCCATCTATGGTGTGATGTTCCCCTTCCTCTCTAAATCAATAATATGCACTGATAATATATACTAAAATATATACTAAAATATACTAATAATATGCTACTCTCCCATTTCTTGTTATTCTTCTCATTGATGATCAAGCTATAAATGGTTGATTCCATGCCACACTTCTTTTCACTAATCTGTGCTTTGGGCAGATATTGGAAAGAGCTGCTGTTAATTATAATGGGATACTGGACAAGCAAATGTGCACAACAAATATGAAGAGTAGAAGGGAAGAGGTAGCAAGAGTACTTGTGTTACTGGTCGTGTATTATTTATTAAGACATGTACAGACAAAAACCTATTGGCAATGTGGTTTGAGGAGCTATCTAGGATAATGTTCTGAGAGACAAGAGGGATCACATATAACAAGTGGCACAGTTGAAACAGCAAAAATTTTTTTAATAAATCCAATTGGTTGCTTTTGTCCCAAATGAACGAAGAGACTTCATCAGAATTTAAGATAAAGAATACATCACTTCCTTTTGTACTAGTATCTCGTGTCATCAGTTAGACATTTAAAGCTATTTCACCCAAGAATATAAAGTGAGACACACTAGCAAAAAAATAAGTAAAAAAAATTATATAAAAATATACCATGTAATCAAGAAATATAACACAGGCAACTGACACAGGAAACAGTGATGACAATTCTGAGAGTGAGGACTAGATTCTCACTTTTCTCTAGCTGGACCTGGATTTGCTTCTCATGTTCCTTACCTATCCCCAACCATTTGTGTCTATTACAATCCCTGTCTGTCTTGAATGTCCTGTATGTCTACACCTGCTACCTAACTTACCCTACCAATCTGACCATCTCATCGCTAAGCGACTCCCACAACATTCCTCTCTCTCCAAATAAAAAGAAAAAAAATGGCACCTGTCCAACAAAAAAAAAAATACACCCATTACATAGCTCTCCACTTCATCTGTGTGTCATCTTGACACAAATGATTTAGTGTGATTGGCTACACAATATCATTCTGTTGTTGTCACCCCTCCCTGGTTTAGTGACTCTGCAAAATTTTGAAAGTCTGTGTACAATTTTACTGTTATGTTGTGAAGAAGTGGATAGCTATGGTGCTCTCTCAACACAACCCTGAACATTCCTGTATTTCTTTGGGTTTCTAACCCTCTGCTTGCACTTCCCCCCATTTTCTCCACTGTTTTACTGTCTTATCAACCCCTTTTTCACATATTTAATCTGGTCAAAAAATATAATCACACACAACAAACATGGCCAGAATTACCATCAAAATCCCTTCATTTGTTGCCCTCAGTACAGCTGTATGTCAAATTATTATTTTATGATGTTTTAGATTCTTGCCGTATGTTTAACTGCAAACATTTGTATTTATCCCCCAGTTACAACATTTTGTTAGTATAACATTTGAATAGTACAGCAGGAAACCATTTGCAAAAACTTTCCATCCCTAACCATAAATATGGTTCTAAATGTACCATAAACAAAATTCATTCCATCTCTCTGTCTCTCTCTTCACCCTTTCTGCTTCAGTAAGTTGTCACTATCCCTTCAATTGTGTGATTTAAACTGTGAGAAGTAAAAGATCCTTTGTTGCATGCTGAGATAATGCTTGGATCTTGAGATTTAGTTTTGCATACTTTCAAGGGTTCTACTCCAGACATATGCATACTCTTATTGACTGTTTTTAGTGTATGATTTTATGTGTAGCTTTTTCCTACATGTTGTTTTGAGCCACATTGTCCTGCTTGTCATAATTTACTTGTGCCCTCCATCCATTTTACCCTGTGTATGTCTGTTCCCTTTCTGTGTCATCACTGTGTCTCCTCAGCAGTTGTGCAATGCCTGCTGCCAAACAACAACTATACCATAGGGGCAATGGAAGTACATCACTCTTGGTAAAATTTTGTAAGTTTTTGCCTTTGGCCACATTAATCTTTTGCCATGCACAAAACTCTGCTTAACTATGCACAGTCCGGCTAATCTTCTTTTGAATAGGCTGAAGAGCTGAATGCATACCATATAGGATGTTCCAATTTCAAATACTGCTAGGAAGCATTCTGAACTGGATCATTTAGTATGCCTCTGGCTGTAATGTACACCTTATATAGTGTTAAAAGTATCATTATTGTGGTGATGCCTGATGCTTACATTCTCCCTTGCCTCATTGCTTTGTGACAGCCACTTCAAACCAGTAAAATTAAGGTTGGCAGTAATATTTCCTCTGTGGTGTGTTGGCATAATTCCTGGTTTACTATCAAAAACATGAAAATCACATACGTGACCAGTGATTTCTGCGACAAATAATGTCGACTCATAAATATTAATTAGGTTGTATGGTCAATGCAACAAGGTCGACAATTACTGTCAATCTTAAAGTGTAAACATCCCATTGACAACCATGCTTTGAGTCCCTGCCCTGTGTATGTCCTTCTAAATGGACGTACACATGAACATCGACATTCCGACTGTCGCTCCTACCATGTTCGAGGAGGAGGCTGTTGTGCAACTAAATGTCAACATTTGGCTGTAAACTCATAATTCCCATGTCTGTAAAATGCTTTTGGCATAGTATCAAGGGTTTTCACCCAGCAGTCATATTTTTGTTTTATTAAAAACCAGGAACCTCGACTGGATCACAAACTCCTTTAATAAAAACAAAAGACGAACTCCTTTGTACATTTAACAGACATAAATATCAACTAACTTAGCGCTTTCACCCAGTGTGCATAATGGGTTTCTTCAGAGTAATGTTTTTAGTGCAGCAGCTACTTTATAAATGATTACATATACATCAATTACCCAATCAAATTCAGTAGAGACAGACTTCATTAATTAATCTCAATATATAAATAATTAAGTAAAACAGATAAAAATGGCCTTTCCAGCTGCTGCAGATGTCTTGTGAAATACATTCCAAAAGGGGTACTGTACTCTATAATGGGTCTAATGAGTGTCAAGTAGAGGGGAATAATGACCTTTTATTTCCTGAATGAGAATCCTTTTATGATGAGGTGTGCCTCGTAGAAGGACTTCCTGACTACTGTGGTAATGTAACTATCAAAGGAGAGACTACTGTCCACCTGGGTCCCAAGGTCTCTTATCACACATTCGGTGTTAAGTAGATTGCTGCCTAATTGGTAGTTTATGGGTACAGGGTTTTTACCAAAGGGGATGACACTGCTCTTTTTGGCATTGAGCTTAAGGCCATGGCTCTGACACCAGGCATCTGTCTCAGCGAGGCCTTTTTGTAGGATGTCCACATCAATTGATGACTTGACTATGGCTCCTAGTTTGCAGTCATCTGTGAACTTTGTTAGGAGAGACCTTCTGTGTTAGCCTGTACTTCAGAGAAGTAGATACCAAACAGGAGAGGTCCCAGGACGGAACCCTGTGGTACTCCACTTGTCACTGCTTTGAGGTCAGAATTGGAGTCTACAACTTTTAGAGTGTGGGTTCTGTCAGTGAGCCAGTTGGCAACCCATCTTGCGACTTAGGGATTTATACCTAGTTTAGTGAGTTTAGTTATAATTCCAGATTGGGGGATGGTGTCGAAAGCCTTGGCGAGGTCAAGATAGGCTGTGTGAACCACCTTACCCTCATCTACAACTTTGGTGACTGCCTCAAAGAAGTCGATCAGGTTCAGGAGGCATGATCTGCCTTTCATAAACCCAAACTGGGTGGTATCCAGAGTTTGGAGGTTACCAATGTCTTTGTTTATGAGTTCCATGATGATACGTTCCATGGCCTTGCAGACCAGGCTTGTCAGGCTAATAGGTCGATAATTCCTGGGATCAGTGGTGGCTCCCCCTTTATGGAGTGGGATAACTGTTGCTGTGCACCATTCAGTGGCCACAAAGCCTAATGTGAGGCTATTATAGAACATGGTGCTTAAGTGGGGAGCCAGTTCGTTCTGAAGTTCATGTAAAATGCAGCCTGAGATGTTGTCCAGTCCCATGGATGCTGTGTTTTCGGCTTTAGAGAGTGCAGCATTTACCTGCATAGTTGTGTTTACAGGGACTCTGCATTCTTCCTGTATAGCTTTGGGCCCTTTAGGGGGTGAGGGGGGGTTAAAGTTAGCACTGAACCTATCTGCCAGGATGTTGGCAATATCAGTTGGTTCTGTAATTTTCATGCCATTGTGCTGTAACTCAGAGCAGATCTGGGTGTTGCCATCGAGATTCTTGACATAGCTATAGAATGTTTTGTGGTTGTCCTTAGAATTAGTGATGATTTTGTTTTTGTAGCTAGCTTTGGAGGATCTTATAAGGGATCTCAGCTTCTTACTGAGGCTGACCAGGGAGCTCCTCCACTCATGGGATTTTACTCTCTTTTGCAACAGTTTCCTCCTTCTGTTGTACAGTTTGTTTATGACAGGGGACCACCAGATTGGCTTCCTTTTTTTGGAGGATAGCATCTTGGTTCTGTTTGGGATAGCACGATTAATGCACTTGTGTAAGTGCTTATAGAATGCATTTGTGTAGAATTCAGCAGTTGTAACTGTATTGTCCATCTGCATGGGTGTCATGAAGTTCACCACTTCTGTCTTAAGAAGCATGAAGCTGGGTCCTTCACTGTCCTTGCCTCTTGTCTTGTTTGTCCTGTCTGTCTCCAACTTCTTCCTCACCTGCCCAACTTACCTCACCAAGACATTCCTACAGCCCTTCACCAACATTCCTCTCTTTCTCAAAAAAGAACATCTGTCCCACAACAAAATTGTCCCATACATAGCTCTCCATTTCAGACATGATTCTTCATGACACACATGATTCTTTACAATTCTCTATACAACAGATTGTGTTGTGGTCACCCTTCTCTCTGGAGGTGACAGCCCAAATACAGCAAACTTTCTGCTTATATGTTTTATTCTGAAAGAAATGGATAGCTATGGTTCCTTCCTACATCCATCCTACACATTCCTGCCTTGCGTTTACTTTGTCCATTCCCTGCCTGCTCCCCATTTTACCATTTTCCTGTCTTCCCATTTCTTTTATTTAAAGAAGTAGTATGTGATGGAGCACAATGTTCACCAATGCAGAACAACAATAAAAGGAAACAATAAAATTATATATATATAAAGTTTCATTCAATCTTGTAAAATTATTACTTCCACACATAATTAAACCCAGTACCATCTACCTCCAACAACAATGCATTAACACCTGCTACCATGGAGTCAGTTACCTAGCAGATGTATTTAATACATTCAATAATAAGTGACACAGTTTAGGAAAGATATCCCTTTGTACCTCCTCATGCTTGCTCCCATATCTCTAATGTCACATCTTCTTCATTAAATTTCTATGAAACAGCTTTGTGAGATTCCCTGTAATGTTTTATAAAGGATTATTGCACTATACTCATTTACTCTTGTACAGAAGTAGTGAGCCAGGTTGTGAGATGATGCTCATCGCACAGCATTGTGCAGCATTGATAAGCAATGCTACTATCAAAATACTTTAATATAATACCTATAACTAAACTATTGTGCTCCAAAAAGTAACTTATCACTGCATTAAGTGCATTAATTCCTTCAGCCAGAGATTTGGTTAACTAGCAGGTGTATACAACAGCAGTTAAGTCTGCCATTTGCTATACAGGCACTAAAATACACCTGGTAGTCAACTGAGTCTATAGCACCACCTGTTAATGCAGTGATACATGTATTTTTTTGTTCAGATCATACTTTTGTTTGAATCAAGGTACATGTTCACAGTGTCAAATAATTTTACATGTAAATCAAAATTCTGAAGTGTGGTAGTTAGTATAGAGTAAAATATAGCTAGGTGGTACTGGTTTCCCATCCATCTATATAACACTTAAAACTGGTTTTGCAGTAGAAACATGTTAGTGCTTCATGCGCACAATCATAATAATTTTTTAAAGAAAAGAAATGGGGAAGACAGGAAAGCGGTGAAATGGGGAGCAAGCAGAGTGATGAACAAAGTGAAAGCAAGGCAGGAATGTGCATGAAGGATGTAGGAAAGAAGCACCACTACCTATTTTTCCCTAATAAAACATGAACATATATGCACAAATTTTGCTGAATTTGGATTGTAACCTGCAGAGAGAGGGGTTCCCATAACAAAATCTGTTGTATATAGAACTGGATGCAATCATGTGTGTCAAGTAGACAAATGTGCAACATGGAGAGCTATGTATGGGATGATTTATTTATTTTTTGGAGACAGAGAGGAATGTTGGGTAGGGACGTAGGTATGTCTGGGGCAGGTAAGTTGGCAGGGTGGTGCAGCAATTGCTGACAGACTGGACATACAAGACAAGATACAGGGATGGTGAAGGACACATGAGGCGAGTGAACACCATGTTTAGGGTAAGGGTGTGGACCTCGTACATGCATGAACATCAAGCTGGGTGACAGTGAGAATCGAGTCCTCACCCAATAGACTGTCATCACTGTCACCTCACTGTGCCGATTGTTGCAGTGTCTGACATTGGTGTCTCCTCTAGTTATTCAGTACAATGATGGAGAGCAGTGTCCCCATCCAGTGTAGCTTTGTGCCCACAGGGTGGCTCACAACCCTATGCACCATCCTCAGTAGTTCTTCTTGGGTGATAAAATTACCACTTCTGCCACTGCTCCCACAGGAAACAGTGTTGTCGTCCAGGGCAGAAGTACCTGAAGGTCAGGTAAGGCAGGGGCAGCAAAAGAGGTGCTACCATGTTGCTGCTTAGACATGTTGGGCCTTGCTGCCATTGCCAGTGGAGTGGAGGCTGGTGGATCCCATGTGCCAGCCCTATTCCTCTGTGCTGTGGGAGAAAAAATAAAAATAGCCCCCCCAAAAAAAAGATAAAATAAGGGTTGGGGTGAGAGATTACACAAGTTGTCTTATTTGCTCATTTAGGCTTAGGAGGGTGGTCTTTCAGTCATGGCTTCTCACTTTTGTATTTATAGATGTCAGCTTCCTTTGCTTACTGTATAACCTAGTAAAGGAAGATGTGTGTCTGTCCAGGACAAGATAACAGCTCACTCACACACACCCATATTTGGCAGCTGTCAGAATAGTACCCCTAACTACACACACTACAGAACACAGTACTTAATACAAGTGCCACGGCTCTAGTCTGACATGAAGTGTGTCAGACTACACTTTATAGATGATATCAGCAGTGTCTGTTGAGGACAAGATAACAGTGTCCCACAGGCTTCTGTAAAAGGCTCACTGTAAAGTCTACTAACACCTCACACACACCCATTTGACTGCTGTGGTGGATCTTTTTCTAGTATTCCCCATGACACAGGGCTTGATTGGTTAGAGGACACCCCTTTAGAACACCATCCCTTAGAATGTGTCAAAGGGTTTTTTTTGGTACAATTGATAGAATTAGTATTGAAAAACAACTTTTTTTGTTTTGAAGGTGAATACTACAAACAAGTGAGTAGGGTGGCAATGGGCGCAGTATGTGCCCCTATATTTGCCAATGTGGTCATGTTAGCCTGGGAGAAAAAATTTATCAACACAGATCATTGATGTTGTTGGTCATTTTGCGTCCGATATCTGGGCGAGATGTTTTTTATTTGGAAGTCAGACCCTAAGGAGATAGATTTATTTGTGGAACACCTAATTAACACTACTGATTTTCTGAGGTTTACATACAACCAAAATAGTTACAGCGTACATTTTTGGGATGTTGAACTCTCTATAGACCAGGGCTAGTTAGTCACGGATTTATAGGAAAGACACATTTTCCAACAGCTGCCTATATTATACTAGCAATCACCCTTTACATTGTAAGAAAAATCTGGTAAAGGGGCAAAATATCAGGGGGGCAATGATGAGAAACTCTTGGAAATGGAGTTGGATAGAATGATGCTGATGTTCCTAGACTGGGAGCACTCAATGGATCTCCTGAGGTCCTTTAGAACACAAGTGGAAGAAAATAAGATAAACAAAATTTAAATGTATTCTGGGTAAACCTGATTTATTGAAAAACACTGGGCCTCCCTATGACCCTTAGGAAGACAAGTTTCATCAAGGGATGATTGGCACATTTGACAGCATTTCTAGTAAGGTAAATACAAATAATCAGAATTGGGAGATGCTTAAAACTGATGAGGAACTTTACATGCACCTGGGCAGTAAATCCACCTCCATTTACAAGGTTCACCCAAACATCAAGAGTAGACTAGAGAGAGGTACACAAGGAACAAAATTAGGCATCATGAAGTGTGGTAGTTGTAACTACTGCCAATTTATTGTGGGCTACGATGAGATCACCCTTGGTAACACTTGTGGAACTAAAACTAATTTTAGAAGGGGTGGCTGTAATTCAGCAGGGTTGGTTTACATAGAGCTTAGTAGCTACTGCATCTCATTCTATGTAGGAAATACAGAAAGGAGGTTTGCAAGGAGAATTTATGAGCACCAATATGACATAAGGAAAGCAAACACAAATAATGCCTTATACATTCTCTTGCTTGTGGAGGTTTTCAGAGATTTGTTTTTGGGATAGTAGAGATAGTTCCACAGGATGCCAGGGTGGCATGGGAAAATAAACTGGATTGCAAAGGGGGATTGCGGCTGACAAAATTTGCAAAGGGGGATTGTGGCTGACAAAATTTGCAGATGACTGCAAACTGGGCACCATAATTGACACTCCATCAGACACAGACATTCTCCAGAGAGGTCTCATAGAAATGGATAACTGGTGCCAAAGCCATGGCCTTAAGCTAAATGCCAAAAAATGTATAGTCATACCCTTTGGGAAAAACAAGGTAACCCCTAATTACCACATAGGTGGTAATCCATTAAACATGGAAGAAGTTATCAGGGACCTGGGGACCCAAGTTGACAGTAACCTCTCTTTTGACACTCACATTGCCAAAGTGGTTAGGAAGACCTTTTACATTGCCCACCTGATCATGAAGGGATTCACATCCAGATCAGGAGAGGTCATTGTACCCCTGTACTCTTCACTTATCAGACCAATGATTGAGTACAACACCCCATTCGGAATGTACCTTACCCGACACCTGCAGCAGTTGGAAAGACCCCAAAAGTTCCTCACCAAAAGGATAAAGGGGCTCAAATATATGTCATACGATTCCCGACTGAAGAAACTCCAGCTCTATTCAGTCGCATACCGTCTGCTCAGAGGTGATCTGTGCCTGACATACAAGGCCATGTCCAACCCGGAATTAATGGACATGCTCCACCTCAAAAAATCCAAATCCACCAGAGCCACGAGAGCAAGAGACTTAAACCTCAACACAGATATAAATAGGACGTGCTGGAGGGACAGATTCATCATCCAGAGACTCCCTACACTATCTCAGTCCATGTGAGGCAGAGCCCCTCACTGACTTTGTTCAAGAGAAATCTTGACGAGTGGATGGGAGATCGTAGGTTTACACCGGGAATCATCTCTGTATCACTGCTGGACAGAGGCACAGCAAACTAATGGGTATAGTATTCTTATCCTAAGGGGTGGTGAAAGCCACACACACTCTGGCTAGGCTTATAAATGCCCTAAGGCACATAGCCTAGTATGAACCTATGAACCTATGAACCTATGAACTTAGGTTGGATGCTACCCAAAAACCAGGCCTGAATGATAATGTATCCATCTATCCTGTGTTGTGAATGAGAGTACCCAAACTCTGAAATTTTTGTGAAAATCTGTTTACTATAGTCATAATTTGTTAGTCACAACTTCTTAGCATACATTTTTTTGGCTTTATTAAAATATGCCATTTACAGGCAAAAAGGTATTTTGAAATATACATTTTCTTTAGTATTCAATTTTTTATATATACATCTATTTTTTTACAATTTTGTATTATTTTTATGCATACTTTTTATGCATTTTTTAATTTATTTATAATCAAGCTGTAAAAATATTTTAGTATTGTTTGATTGTCAATATGAATTGTTTTAGAGGTTTCTTTAAACAATGTTGGGTTTACTTAACCATTTTGCTAACTGTTTAGTTGTCACTTTAATTGTTTTGTTACTATGTCGGCTATATAAGGGGCTTTGAATTTTATTGTACATTAAGTTCTGTGGAAGTCCAGTTTGTGATGAAAGCACTCAACTTGGCAATTTTTTATCCTGGTGTGATCCATAAATTTGGATTTGTTCTCTTACTTGGTTCTTGGGCTGATGTGGAATTTGTATTTTTGATTCTATGATATTAGTTACTGCTGTTGTCATTTCTTTATATACTGCAATTCCTAAGATGAGGGGTTAAATTGTAAGTAGGGAAATGAGTGTTTCTGGGCTTTTTCTGCGGAACAAGTAAGATTTTCTGAAATTTTGGATTTCGTTGTCGCATACATATATCTTTTTTTTTTAGAATTTGATAATATGTTTATAAGCAAGTTAAATGTGTAACAACAGGGGCAGTACTGGCCCCCAGCTAATGACCAGCTGGGAAAAAATATATTTACAAATCTGAGTTTTTTTTAAATATGCTGTTGTATACAAGTGTTTTATTGATGGTTTAGTTATTGTATGGAATGGTGAATTTTATGAAATATTTAAATAATGTGATTGATTATTTAGGTTTTACTTTTAATTTTGGTAAGTAAAGTATTAATTATTGAGATTTGACTGTTTATAAGTGTTAGATTAGGGACCTCAATTTTAAAGTAGTTATTAGTCATTATGCAGACTAAAAGGTAAAATATGTAGTGTCAAGACATGTATGCATTTAGTTTTAGAGAAGGACAGTTTATTAGAAAGGAAAGATAAGCATGAAATGTGCAGAAAATGCAAAAATACAGAATGTTCTTTTCTCAAGGGAATGATACAATTTTGCCAGATACAGAATGTTTCTTAATGGAATGTTAAATAAAGTGCATACGGAAAACCAAGGTTAGGGAGAATGAATGCAGTTTAGAAAGGAAAATTACTGGACTGAAGCAATATAATATATTGTGTTCAGGATAGCAGTTAAATTAGTGTTAGTTCATTTGACCTGTCATTACAGAGAAGATTAAGCTACAATACAGACACTCGAGCCTGAGTACAGAAGATAGGTCAAATACAGACTATTTTAGTTTACATTGTTCAGGACAGTCAGAATATGACATGCAGTAACTTTGGATACTAATCAGCAACCTAACATTTCTACAGATTGTTATTGCTTATCAGCACTGTTAATAAAGACAGTATTCAGATATTATAAGCATCTAATAAAGCCTTATTTAATAAACTACAGTGTTTGGAAAATTTATTCTGAAAACTACACAAGACTTGGCCCATAAAGGAGAGACTGGCACCTGATCAGCACAAGTTTGGGTAATTAAAAAAAAAGGGCCGGATTCATGAAGGCTTGTATGGAGTCTTAGAGTAGAGTAAGACTCCATGCAGCCATCATGTCCGACGAGCGATTCAGGAACAGCCTGTAGGGACGTGTAAGAGAGCTCCTAAAATGGTTCTTACATGGACAGGGCTGGGATATGCAAATTACCTCAATTGCAGGTGAAAGGCATGCAAATGAGGTAGATTTGTGATCCAGAAAACCCAAACCTGTCCGAGTAAGAGCAGTGTTATTTGCAGAAATGTACTCAGTTGACAACTGAGTACCTTTCTGCAAATAGCAAAACGGAGCCGTGACAGCTCCAAATAAAGGTTGTATCCAGTGTAGGAGGCATGCCAATGGCCAAATATACGGCCATGTGAAATGTTTCCTGATGCAATATGAAAATAATAATATTTTATTTTATTTCGCCGATTTCCAATGTTTAAGCGTAACGCAGCGCTGCGCAAACGGGGTGCGCTCTAAAACCCAGAATACTAAAAATTCAAACCCACAAATGTGGATTTTATTGAAATTGTTTATGTACAATGCAAGGGAATGGCAGGCAGAAGACAACCTGGCCACCGAGTAGAGGTTGCTAAGGGGGGAAGCTCTGTCTAAGACATGTAACCAAGCATTAGTAGGCAATCCTAAGTAAATGAGTGTTAGGATAGTGAATCGCAAGTTTACATAGCAAATGAGCACAGTCAGTGGAGAGTAGGAGAAGGATATGGGGAGTAACAGAGTAGAAGATAGGTGACATCATGAGGGGGGTATGTATGAAAGAAGTGAAGCTCTTTGGAGCAGAGTGGCATGTGTCAGTTGTCATTCACACATCATGGAAAGAGGTGTGTCAACAGGTAGGCTAGGGAAAGGCAAGAAATGAAAGGTGTATGTCGTGGATAGCACCAAAGTTTCTTGCTGAGCGGGTATGCGTGCGTGTGCGCACGTGTAAACCCGAGTAAAACAGAGTGCACGTGTGTAAGCGTGAGTGCGCGCGTTTAAGCCGGAGTAAGCATGTATAAGGCTGTTTAAAGAGTTGTAAGTGCATTTGCGCTGGTGTGCATGTGTTTTAACCCAAATAAGCAAGTTTTAGTCCATGTAAGCATGTGTGCGCATGTGTTAGCTGCTGTGCGCATGTTTGCGCTTGTGTGCGCGGCACTCCCCCCGAGGAAACAGAAAGGAAAAAGGAAGCACAACAAATAGTAGGAAGCTACCAGGGAGTACTAGCAGAGCTAGCAGGTGAAAACAATCAGAATCAGGCAATTACACAGGCAGTACACTAGCCCAGCCTAGCACTTAAAACTCTGCAAACAACAGTCCATTATGTTTCTCACAACAGACACTGAAGTAAGCTAATAGAAGTGAAAACTGAAAAAGCTTTACTGAGAAAAAGAAATGTTAGGGACTGCCATTGCTGTTATAAGGCGACATATGCAACATGCTGAGGGTGGTGACAATGGAAATGCTGCTGGACAATCCACAGTGAGGAGACGGAGAAAAGTGTACAGGCCCAGGGTAACCTACAAGGGGCTACATGAGCTGGAGATAGTGGAGCGCTATAGAGTGGACAGAGACCTCCTGCAGCAAATTGTTGAGCTGTGCAGGCCATGCCTCCCACACAGAGCCAACAGAGGGGAACCCATCCCAGTGGAAACCAAGGTATATGTTGGCCTAAGAATATTAGCAACAGGTACCTTCCAGAGACCAACTGGTGATATGATGGGGATATCACAGGCATCAGCATCCAGGGTACTACACCAGTTCCTGGATGCCATGTTAGCACATGTCGGTAATCATGTATATTTCCCCAATTCCCATGAGGTATTGGCCAGCAATATACGTCTCTTCCAGCAAATAGTGGAATACCCTGAGGTAGCGTGTGCAACAGACTGCACGCACATACGCATCAAAGCACCAGCCGGCGAGTGGGGTAGGGTCTACTTCAACTGCAAGGGCTTCACCTCCATCAACTGCCAGGTCGTGTGTGATGCCCAGGGCATAATACTGAATGTGTGTGCAGGTTGCCCTGGAAGCTACCATGATTCCAATATCTGGCATCTGACGCAGCTGTACCAGGCATTTGCCAATGGGGACATCCCACATGGTCACCTAGTGGGGGATGCTGGCTATGCACTGGAGCCATGGCTGATGACACCCATCAGAAACGCACACAAACCTGAACAAGAATGCCATAATGAGGCACACGCACAAATACGTAATGTAATAGAGCGCGTGTTTGGGCTGTTCAAGTCATGGTTCCAGTGCCTGGACACATCTGGTGGAGCCTTGCAGTACTCACCAACTACATGTACCCAAATTGTCATGGTATGTGCTATGCTACATAATATGATCCTGCGAAAACGCTGCAGCAGGACCAGCATAGGCCTGGGCCAAACAGCCCCCCACCATTGTCAAGGCCATCACAGGCAGAACATGACTCGGAGGAGGAACAACCTGAGCCTGCCCCAGTAGGCAGAAGGAGGTGTGCCCAGTATGCTTTGGCCTTGGCAAAGAGGCAATGCATAGCACATGCACTGGCTCAGTAGGAACTCTGGAAATGATACCTCTCTCCGACTCGCACATATAGTAAAAGGGATGCCTAAGCTGACACTACCTGCTTTCAAACATGTACAGGGAGTGTAGTATGTGCATCTGACATAGGCAGCACTGCAGCACCACCTAAGGCATGACTGCCATGTGTTAAGCAATATAAAACAGTGCTAAACAGCATTTACCACCATGTAGTATATGCAAACAAAATCGCACACACCAACTAGCACAACTGTGGTCAATGTTCAGTAATATTGGGCAACGTCCAGCAATGTTGGGGAATATTGAGCAATGTCGGACAAGCCTGGTCTAAGTTGGGCATAGCTGAAACAAAAGCCAACATGCTCATATTTGCTTAACTGGCCCTTAAGCAGTCTGGTCTGCTCAGTATGAAAATATAAAGCAGAAATGGGCCTCAAACCCAGGGTACTGTGCACTATAGCCAAAGTACTGAACCACTAAACCATGACAGTATTGCAGTGGTCAGCCTGTATGAAGGAATGTTGATAAGTCTATGCAAAGTATTTCATGGAAACCCTGCAGGCACAGCATAATCCTTGTCGAGTTATGACACAAAGGTGAGTCCTGCAGTGAGAACAGAACCTGACTTCCAACACACACAGTATAAATGTTAATATCGGTCATGTTCGCACACATCAACAAATGTAGTGGGCCTCAGATAGCAACATACTGAATGGTCACACTGGGCATGCTCACACACTTTAATAAATGAGACAAATGTCAGACAACAAAACACGGAATGGCAGAACTGGGCATGCTCACACACTTAGGCCATGTCTGAGTACAGCAATGGGCCATGCATATCTGGCAGTTGCATGTGTTAACCCAGGAACCTGTCACTCTACAGCAATCCGCCCTGTGCACACAGTTATATGACAACAGACACATCTATAATATAGTGGAACCCTGTCATAATCAAATATGTTCTGCAGATACCGATGTTGTTCATAGAAACTGGTAAAGCAAAGATGATAAAGACCTGCAAACAGTATCAGCAATAAACATTGTGCATCTTGAACATTAGCATAGGTTCAGAGGTCGATATTAGGCTATCTTCCCTAGGGCATGTACAAGTCTAGCCAGAGTGTGTTTGGCATTTGCAACCCTGTCAGATTACTACACTGTGTGTGTGAATAGTAGGTCACACAAGATAGCCCATGTACAGTTAGGCTAGTGTGCCTCTGTCTAGCAGGGACACAGAAGATATCCCAGGGGTAAACATATGATCACCCATACAGTCATCAAGATGTCTCCTGTAGGTGGTCAGTGGGTGGCTCTGCCTATGTGAAACTGGGATTACATTCTGGAGTGAGTGGAGCCTCTGGAATAAGAATCTGTCCCTCCACAATGTCCTATTAACATCTGTGCTGAGGTATACGTCCCTGGAGTGTGTAGTTCCAAGGGAGTCAGATATCCTGAGGTGGAGCATATCCAGTAATTCTGGGTTGGGTATATCTGTAAACAACAGGCACACATCATATCTGAGTAGGTGGTAAGCGACTGAGTAGAGCTGGAGTTACTGCATCTGAACTGTGCAGGGCATCTGTGTGAGTCCCTAGATCTGCTTGGTGAGGAACGTCCATGGCCAGTACAGTTGCTGCAGGTGTCGGGTAAGGTACACCCCAAATGTGGCATTGTAACCGAGCATGGATGTGATGAGTATAGGGGCACAATGACCTCACTCGATCTAGATGTGAAACCATATGGGATAAGGTTGCCCACATAGAAGGTGTGTCCAACCACTTTGGCAACGTGAATGTCAAAGGCGACAGTACGAACAAGTCATGCCCCCAAACCCTTAACAACTCCTACCATATGTAATGGAGTACTACCTATGTGGTAATGTGTGGGCATGTTGTTATTCCCAAAGGGGGTGACTATGCAACTAATGGCATTTAGCTGTAGGCCATGGCTCAGGCACCAGTCATCCATCTCTGTGAGACCCTGTTTGAGTACGCATGTGGCAGCTGGAGAGTTGATCATGGCACCCAGTTTGCAGTCAAGTGCAAACATGTTCAGCCATATTCCCCCTGTGTTAGTCTGTACGTCAGACAAATATATACTGAACAAGAGAGGTCCCAGGACTGAGCCGAGTGGGATGCCACGTGTAACTGGTGTATAGTCAGACATGGCAGCTGCAATTCTGACCATGTGGGTGCTATCCCTGATCCAGGTATCAATCCATCGTGTGAGACCTGTGTCCATATCAACGCTGGTGAGCCTATGCATAATGGCCCAGTGGGTTATTGTGTTGAAGGGTTTTGCATGGTTCAGGTAGGCTGTGTGGACAGCTGTCCCTATGTTGATGGACCTGTTAGCCATTTAAAGAATACAAACAGGTTCAAGAGGCAAGATCTGCCCACAACAACGCTGAAATGTGTAGGACACAGTGTCTGTAGGTTCCCGATGTCTATGTGTATGTGTCGCATGACAATATGCTCCATAGCTTTGCAGAACAGGCTACTTAGGCTTATAGGGCAATATTGTCTATGGTCTGTTGTGGCACCAACTCTGTGGACTGGGACCACTGTCGCTGTACGCCATTCCTTGGGTACATATCTTGTGGTAACTCCGATACTTAACAGTGATGTAATGTGAGGGTTGCTTCTGTCATGATGCTCATGTAAGATGCAGGCTGGGACACCATCTGGTCACATTGATACTGTGATGTATGCTTTGGGGAGGGCAGCACTCACCTGTTACTGTGTGATGTCAGGGAGGTTATACTCTGTTGGGATGGATAGTTGCTCCTTAGGGGGGATGGGTGGGAGACATCTGCACTGAAACTATTTGCCAGGATGTTGGCAATGCCAGTGGGTTCAGGATAGGTTTAGTCAGTATGCAGTAACTCACAGCATATCAGTGAGTGTCCACCCAGGTTCCTGACATAACTGAAGAAGGCCGTGTGATAGTCCTACGTGTCTGTTGCAATTGTCTGGTAGAAGCAGCCCTTAGAAAAGTTCATGAGTAATTGTAGCTCTCTGCTAGTACAGATCACAGATGCCTTCCCAGTCTGGGATTGTGCTCTATCATGTAGTAGCTTCCTCCTGATGTTGTACAGCTTATTAATGGCTGGGGTCTACCAGACAGGTCCCCTGCCATTGGAGTAGTGATGTTATTTGGGATAGCACAATCCATGCAGTCCACTAGGTGTCCATAGAATGTATATGTAAAGGATGCAGCAGTGTGAGCCATATTTGCCACTGTCTCAGGGTCTTTGAAGGATACCACCTTGCTTCGGTGAAGTGAGATGTTGGCTCATGAGAAGTTCACCAAGATTACCCAGGATGGGTGTGTGGAGGGTATATGTATGTCCAGTTATATACATGTATGTTCTGACCTTACCAATGAGGGGTATATCGCTGGTGTGGAACATAGATTCCCCATGTTGGTGATGATCAGGTCCAATATGTATTCCGCCTTGTGGCTGTGCTGACTGGTTGTGCCATAGCATATGAGTCTACAAATTGTAGCGACTGTTGGGTGAGGGTGTCGGGGCTTGAGTAGTATCCCCAGTCAATATTTGTGTATATGACGTCACACAATATAATGGTGTTTGTGGAGACCTTCATATTCTCCATAATTCCTACAAAAGCCGAGTGTGGTTCCTGAGTTTGGGAGTGTGTTCTGTAGCAGGCAAGAAACTGAAAGGCAGCATTGCACAATGGTAGTTGTATATGTATGGTCTGTGATGCTTTGCGCAGTGCTACTAACCCGGAGGTGTGTGTATCTGTGATGTATATGAATTAAACAAATTTGTTAGGCAACTGTTAAATGTGATATGTGTGTCCGTATACTGTGACATCATAATTGGTGGGTGTAAGATACTAGACAAGGTCAGGGTCATACTGGCCTGGGCTACATGATCAGAGTGTTCCTCCATGTATCATGTCATGTGGTCCAGGGAGTAACGTCTGAGGTTATACACACCAGCATGGACAATGATGGTGCCAGTCCTGTACTTGCTTTGCAGTGACCTGACTGCCTGTATTATGTGGCAGATCCTGGCACCCAACAGACAGCCCAAAGTGACTTTTCCCTTGTTAGGACTGGTGAGTGGTACGTCAGTGTGTCTGACAATAAGTGTCACCTATTACAAGTGTATTAGGTGTGTTGTTTAGCCTGAAGGGCAGTGACTGTGTGGCACACTGACATTGTGAGCTATGGGATATGTGGGTATTGTAGTGGGGTAGCAGGTGTGTGTGTGTCTGATCTGGAGGTCTCTGCTGCTTAGGTAGAGTACATTTACAGCATCCGAGTATGTCTATGTGTGATAATGTGGTTTGAGTGCTGTTGCTAGAGGATATGTGAGACTGATATGTGGTGTGTGTGGTTACCTTCACCACCTGATAGACTGTGCTAGTCATGGGTCGCGAGAGTTCAGCACCCTGTATGTCTATATAGGTGCATCTCACACATATATCTGAGTTTGTCGGGAGGAGCGGGCTGTCTGTGTACATGAGGCAGATGTGACATTGTGTCAGTTCACAATATCCATCAGCTGGACTGAAGAGTACACAGGAAACTGACCCTTGGACATTCCAGGATATTATCATGACATAAACTGTAGCCTGATCACAAAGGACCAGTAGGGTGTTAAGCATGTAAAAGAGTATAACAGGGATTAGTGCTCATGTGCGTTGGTGTTTTGTAAAGAGCAGCTGAGAGGGAGTCCAGACTGAATCATGATACCTCATTCAGCTATGTCATAAACAGCAATGTACACCCATATATGTCCTGAGTCAGGGCCAACTGTATCTGAGTGACAATGCTGACATCATGACAGACAGGCCCATATGTACATACCCATCTCCCCCTGACAATAGTCCACATCATCATACCAGGAGATATCACATGTAGAATGGATGAGCAGCTACCCTCACTGCCAAAAGCATGGCAGCAAGTGGAATACATTGATTCCCAATATGTGTCATGCACAAACTACAGAACAAACAGATCATGCACCTGAACAGTCAGCTGAGCCTCACCCCCTACACAGGATGTGGAACCATTGAATGTGTCACAGCTACATATGGCACTCCCCACAAGTGTTGGTTCACAACACACCATGGGAAGTCAAGTCCAGTATGCCTATGAAGTCTGATATGCAAGGTCATGGAGTCCATCACGGTTGCAGTCATAAACAGAGCTATTGGAAGGTGACATACACACAACCCTATCAACTGTGGTATGTTCATATGCGGATCATGGTTCCCAAACATGCTAGACTGTTTGCAAGGCAACCGGACATACATCAATGAACACATCTACACATGTGTCACATAGACTTTGAATAGCCCTTTATCAACATCCCAGACACATGTAGTATACACAAAACCAACAAGCTGTGCATAAATATGTGTTGACATATGACGGAATGTCAATATCCCCACAGATAGATCACACAAGGTAAGGATTCTGAGGTCTTGTTCAAGCTGTTGACACCTGCTGACCCACATGGACCATTCCTGGAATGGCATAAAACAAGTGTACACACATCACCATGTCCAGTCTGATGATGTCACCATCCTACAAATACAGCAGGAGAAGGAAAACCAGCCAGTAAAGCAAACAGTGCACCGTGTTAATGCGTCTCTCTCTAGTATCATAGCATAGTTAGGTAGGGGTTTGAATACTGCAAACAGTGAGTGTTTGTGTGGGTGTGTGTGTATGTGTGCAATTGTCTTTGAAAGGAGTGCCCTTTTTGGAGACTGGGAAAACACACTAAAAGAGGTACAATCCTCTCTGGAAAGACTGATGATGTCACCATCCTACAAATACAGCCAGAGAACGGAAACCAGCCAGTAAAACAAATAGTTTCATAGGTTCATAGATTCATAGGTTGGTACTAGGCTATCAGCCCTAGGGCCTATACAAGCCTAGCCATAACAATTCCCTGGCTATTTCTTCCCACACTATTTACTTCCCTGGACCCCTGTCTAGCAGGGCGACTGACGTGATCCCTGGGGTGAATTTCCTTTCTCCCATCCAATCGTCAAGGTTCCTTTTGAAGAGGACCAAAGAGGCACTCTGCTTGACATGTATGGGCAATCTATTCCAGAGTCTGGGGAGTCTCTGGGTCAGGAACCTATCCCTCCAGCATGTTTTGTTTATAGTGATAACAAGGTTTAGATCCATGGAGCATGTGGCTCTGAGGGACTGGGATTTCTTTAAGTGTAACATGTCCAACAGCTCTGGGTTTGACATGGCCTTGTATGTTAAGCAAAGATCGCCGCTGAGTAGACTATATGCGACAGAGTATAGCTGGAGTTTTTTAAGGTGGTCAGCGTAGGGCATCTGCTTCAGGCCTGTGGATTCTTTTAGTGAGGTATTTCTGTGGCCTTTCCAATTGTTGCAGATGTCTTGAGAGGTACATACCAAATGGGGCATTGTATTCTATATTGGGTCTAATGAGGGATGAGTACAGTGGGGCAATGACCTTCTTTTTTCTGGATGAATAGCCCTTACTAATGAGATGTGCCACATAGAAGGATTTCCTGAATGTTGTGGCGATGTGGTTATCGAAGGTGAGACCACTGTCCACCTGTGTCCCTAAGTCTCTTATCAAACTTTCGGTGTTTAGTGTACTGCCACCTACATGGTAATTCACGGATACATGTTTTTTCCCAAAGGGGATAACTATACATTTCTTGGCATTGAACTTGAGCCCATGGCCCGGGCACCAAGCATCTGTTTCTGTAAGGCCCTTTTGTTGAGTATCCACATCATTTGGGGATTCAATAATGGCTCCCTGTTTACAGTCATCTGCAAACTTAGTTATCCAGAGTCCATTAGTGTTGGCCTGTACTTCAGAGAAGTAGATGCCAAACAAGAGCGGCCCCAGGACTGAACCCTGAGGTACTCCACTTGTCACTTATCTGGAGCTGGATTTGGAGTCGGCTACTTTTACAGTGTGGGTTCTATCAGTAAGCCAGTTAGCAACCCATTGGGTGAAGTAGGGATTAATGCCCAGCTTAGTAAGTTTATCTATGATTCCAGAGTGGGGGATGGTGTCAAAAGCCTTGGCAAGGTCTAGATAGGCTGTGTGGACCACCTTACCCTTGTCCATGGCTCTGGAGACTGATTCGAAGAAGTCAATCAAGTTCAGGAGACAAGATCGGCCCTTCACGAACCCAAACTGGGTGGGGTCCAGTGTTTGAAGGTTGCCAATGTCTTTGTTTATAAGTTCCATGATAATACGCTGCATGGCCTTGCAGATAAGGCTTGTCAGACTAATGGGACTGTAGTTTCCGGGATCCAAGGTGGATCCCCCTTTGTGGAGTGGGATAACTGTAGCTGTGCGCCACTCAGTGGGCACAAAACCTGAGGTGAGGCTATGATTAAACATGACACTTAGGTGAGGTGCCAGTTCATATTGAAGTTCATGTAGTACACAGCCCGGGATGTCATCTGGTCTCATGGATACTGTATTCTTAGCTTTGGAGAGTGCGTTTTTTATCCATGTGGCTGTTATTACCGGAATTTGGCAATCTTCTGGTATTGAGATGGGCCATTTAGGGGGTGAGAGGGGGGTGAAGTTGGCACTGAATCGATCTGCCAGGATATTGGCAATATCCTTGGGATCAGTATATTTAATGCCATTCTGTTTTAGCTCAGAGCAGATCTGAGCATTGCCATTTAGCTTCTTGACATATTTATAGAATGCCTTGTTGGTGTCTTTGGAATCTTTCGCAATTTTATTTTCATAACTAGCTTTGAAGGATTTTATGAGGGATCTCAGTTTCTTACTGAGGCTGGTAAGGAAGTTTTTTGCATCCTGGGATTTTCCTCTTTTTTGCAACAGTTTCTTCCTTTAGTTGTATAGTTTGTTTATGGCAGGGGACCATCGGATTGGCTTCTTTTTTTTGGATGAGAGCATCTTGGTTCTATTTGGGATGGCACGATTTATGCATGAGTGGATGTGCTCGTACAGTGCCTTACTGTATGGGTGTTATGAAGTTTGTCACTTCTGACTTGAGTAGCATGAAGTTGGATTTGGAGAAGTTTTTTATGGAGGTTTCCTTACTGGGGGGTGAGGGTGGGATGTAGATGTTAAGGGTGATTAGCTTATGGTCAGATGTGACTAACGAGGGGGTGACCATAGGTGTGGAGCATCGATTTCCCATGTTGGTAATGACCAGGTCTAGGATATTGGAGCCCTGGTGGGACTATGGATTAGTTGATCCAGGGCGTTGTAATTTATGAATTCCAAGAACTGTTGGGCAAAGGTGTTGGTACATGAGTAGCTTTCCCAGTTAATGGCCGGATAGTTAAAATCACCCAGTATTAGGGTGTTTGGTTCAATCTTAATATTTTCCAGTATGTTTAGAAAGGTGTAGTGAGAATTTTGGGGTATGGTGGGGGATCTGTAGCAAGCTACAATTTGGATTGCAGTCTTACCTAGTGTTAGTTGCACCTGGAGAATTTCAGACGCATTGTGTTGGGCAACTAGCCTGGTGGTGTGAATATCCTTGGTGAATATTGACACTCCTCCACCTTTAGTGTTTCGGTCCTGCTTTGGTGGCCAAAAAGTGTGGCAAGGGTTGTAGCCTGGTATTGCAGGGGTGCTCTCTGGAGCCTTGAACCAGGTCTCAGTTACTGCACAGATATCAATGTTCTCCATTTTTAGGAGTGCCTTGAGAGAGTGCATTTTGAGGTTTAGACTTCTAGCATTGAGTAGCATTACCTTCAGATTTTGCATGCTTGTACCTGTTACGGTGGTGGTTTTGTTCTTTGAACTTTGCCTAAAAAAGGCACTATAGGGGTGGCATGAGCCTTAGCCAGTAACCTGAATCCCAGAGGCGACAGGTGCAGACCATCTCTGGCAGAGCATCGTGGTCTGTCAATCATGTCGTCCCAGGCAGACAGTGTGCTGTGTTACTGCATCTCTCTCTAGTATCATTACATAGTTAGGTAGGGGTTTGAATCCTGCAAACAGTGTGTGTGTGTGTGTGTGTGTGTGTGTGTGTGTGTGTGTGTGTGTGTGTGTGTGTGTGTGTGTGTGTGTGTGTGTGTGCAGTTTCCTTGGAGAAGTGTTCCCTTTTTGGAGAATGGGAAAACTCAGTAAAAGAGGTACATACCCCTTTGGAAAGTCTGATGATGTCACCATCCTACAAATACAGCAGGAGAAGGGAAACCAGCCAGTAAAACAAATAACGTGCCATGTTAATGCGTTTCTTTCTAGTTCCATAACATAGTTAGGTAGGGGTTTGAATCCTGCAAACAGTGAGTGTGTGTGGGGGGCATGTGTGCATGTGTGCAATTGTCTTTGGAAGGAGTGCCCTTTTAGGAGAATGGGAAAGCACACTAAAAGAGGTACATTCCTCTTTGGAAAGACTGATGATGTCACCATCCTACAAATACAGACGGAGAAGGGAAACCACCCAGTAAAACAGATAGTGCGCCATGTTAATGCATCGCTCTCTAGTATCATAAGGGGGGATGTGTGCATGTGTGCAATTGTCTTTGAAAGGAGTGCCCTTTTTGGAGACTGGGAAAACACATTAAAAGAGGTACATTCCTCTTTGGAAAGACTGATGATGTCACCATCCTACAAATACAGCCAGAGAAGGGAAACCACCCAGTAAAGCAGATAGCACACCGTGTTAATGCATCGCTCTCTAGTATCATAACAAAGCTAGGTAGGGGTTTGAATGCTGCAAATGCTGACTGTGTGTGTGTCACTGTTGGTCAATGCGGTGTGGGTTTTGCTTTTACTATGGTATGACATAGTATGATTATAACTGTAAGTGCACTGCACACATCAGGCATCTGCGTGGCAAATATATATGTGTACATGTCCCCTCAATCAGTACAAAGGTGTGAAGGCTGCATACTACATGAATACATTTTCCATTGACAGGTTGTGCCACTGCTTCTCAGATCATCGGTCACATATGTATGTATGTGAAATGGCTGTCCACTGTCGTTTTCTGTGGCCAAGGTCATCTGTGGCACATACACCCATGACATTTACTTAAGAGTAGTGTGAGTGAGGGTATATGCCTGGGGTATATGTCAGACATGGTTATGCACAACAAAGACTGCCAAGAATGGACAGTCTTTATAGGTGTAAGACTGCCTTGTGGATATGCATTCAGGCCTCTAATGTCTTATGTGATACACCTTGGGACTCCACAATACCTATGGATATGTAGATACCAAGGGACACATGACATATCATGAGGCTGTATGTACACATTGGTACCCAACATACATGTTGAGGGCTACCACCTGTGTGGTACTGACGGGATAGTATGTATAGTACATGAGGATGACTATGCCATAGTCAGCTTACTGCTATACAGCATGTATCAGACAACAGGTATTTATCTGTATGATACCCTTGTGTAGGATATGCGTCCCATCCAGGGAATGCATTGTAGGCCAATCCATGCATTTCCAGGTTTGGATGGACACATCCCTAGTGTGTCTGCATGTACCTAAGGGGGCTATATGCCAAACAGGTGTGGTCACAGGAATGGGTGGTGGTCATTATCACTGGTTAGTGTTATAGTGTAGCACAGGAAGGATCCAATTGTTACTGAGTTCCCTACTACTGTGTGTCATTTGTCAGGACATCATCCAATGATTGCTTATAGTCATGCTGTTGAGGTTGTGTATACTACCAGACCGCAAATCATTGACAGATATTAATGGTATCACCCACAGCATAGTGTCAACCCATGTCATACACATGTGTAGCCATGTTAGAACATAACTGTAGTAGAATGCATACTGGCCATTGAAAGATACTATGAGATGTTAACAATGTGTATGACAGGGTATGCCACATGTCCCATGTGTCCACTATGCATGTACATACAGACAGTGCGCACCCACCATGTTCACAGATGTACACTTGCTAATCTGTACTGCACACATCACACACGTACTGTCCACTCACTAACACATACTGGCAACACATTACACTTCAGCCAAGTGGCACATGGGTGGACAATACATACTCAGACCTAACAGTGGTGTAAACAATGCTACATTGACAATCAGAGCTTTGATGCATAATGTCTGCTCAGATATACCTACAAGGATGTCATTACACTTCCTTGTTGACAACTTGCTATTATTGCTACACTGCTATAGTGTCACTCTGTGCATCAGCACCATGTTAGCCTGTCCCTCCGTCAATGATGCAGACGACAGGAGGTGACACAGGTGTCATCATATGCACAGGGTGTTTTGTTGTTTGCCAGAACTTGACACTGACCCATCCAATCGACATGTCTGTGTGTGTGTGTGTGTGTGTGTGTGTGTGTGTGTGTGTGTGTGTGTGTGTGTGTGTGTGAGGGACAACTGTACAGCATGGGCCAATGTTGATGTAATGTGTGTATGTATGTGTGAGCCCTAGTTGTTTGTTTAATGTGTGTGTGTCTGCATGCACACAGCTCCACCATGTGGCTGCCATATACGGTAGTTTGTGGGACAGCCACAGACTGTACCTGCTAGGCTGTACAGATCACTGTCTCTGGCCATGGACACAGTACCTGTGCCTGGCAGGGGTGCTACGGACAGTATCGGGTACCAACCCTGACTGGGTGCTGTCATCAGAGGCAGAGGTATGATGACTGGACCCATGTCCCTGCTGGGACTGGCCAGAGCCACGTGCACATGGTCTACTGGGACGGTCAATGGACAGGCCAGCCCGAGCATTGCTGGGGCTGGTACTGCCACTACAGGAGTGGCTGTGAACTGTGGGCCGTCTGCTACCACTGCCACCTGTTGCTGTTGCTGGCATGTGTCTGCGTCGACATCGCAACCGTCCCACACGGTCCTGGCTCATGGAAGACATGTTGTGGAGGGCATCTAATGTCTCCCTCAATGTCTATCAGCGACCTCGGTGTAAGTCCAGATGGCACCGGCAAGGTCACGGATGCTGTCATTGATAGTAGTGTAATGTGCCATCTGCACCCTAAGTCCCTGCCTGGTGTACCGTTCCATACATGCCTGAGCCTGCATTACAGCCCTGAACATACTGGTCATCATAAGAACTGTGAGGGCACACCTGCCAGGGGCAATGCGACCAGTGGTGATCCCTCAAGAACCCCTGGACCTCTGCCTATGTGGTACCATTCTGGGTCTATGGCTATGGCTGATGTGAGGAGATGCAAGTGCCATGGGTACCACACTCTCCTGGTCAATGCCAACTGTATGCTGTCCCTCGCCTATGGCCATTGGTGGTGAGGGATGTATTGACAGTATGAGTGTGCACATAGATGGGGTTGAACACTGTGTACTGTCGATTTGCGGACCAACGATAGACCCTGTCAAATCTTCCTGTGCCAAAATACATGTGTCATCATCATCACTATTTGTGGCAGTGACTTCAGTTTTCCTGCTGCTTTCACCAACCCCTAACTCAGCACCTGTGAAAGGAAGACAGGAAACACACGTTACGGTCTGCACATGCACACATGAACACATGCAGACATGAACACATGTACACATGAACATATGAACACATGCAGACATGCACACATGAACACATGCACACATGCACACATGCACACATGAACACATGCACACATGCACACATGCACACCTGAACACTAATAAACACCTCACTACAGCACATACACACACATACCAGCAATCCAACACATACTCTATAGTGGGTGAAGGTGGGTGTCAGTATCACAAGGTAGACAGTCACCACACACGTGTCAGCATGCAGAATATGTATTGCACAAGACCATGCAGTGCAAGTGTAGACACCTCTATTAAATGGCAGTATACATGGCTTTGATGCAACTGTGTAGTTGTTCAGTGATTGGCTACACCCTGGAACACAATGTGTACATGGATACAACATTGCTGTGCAGGTATTATTAGCTCTGCAATGCCCTGTGCACCATCCCTCACAAGTATACATGCCATGGCTGCATGTGTTATCTGTGTGACACATAGATATCCATGTCTGAGTGCAGTGTCTGTGTCCATAGCAGATAATAGTGGGCACGGGTGTAGCACATGCATGCTATGTACACACACGGGATGTTTGGTGCATGTTGATGTGAAGGAATCCCAATGCTCGACATGGCCAGTGTACAGTAGTTATGGTGAGTGTGGGACATATTGCAGATATGTGTGTGCCAGACATGGCATGGCATGCTACTCAACTGCAACATTAAACACCACACATACCCAATGTGTGTCAAGTGACCTATACACCCACTAGCATTCCAGGACATATATGTGACACTTTGTGTGGATAGTGACTGCTGTGCATATTGTGTATACTGGCATATGTAAGCACACAGACAACATGCTATGCATATTGTGTATAGGTGCATATGTTTGCACACACACAACACTGAGGTGCAAAGCAATGACTGCTATGAGTAGTACTATGGGCACTGTAACTGGATGGGGTGTAGTACCCTGTGCCATCATCAACATGCATCTTGTGGTCACTCACAGCTACTAATGTGTGCAAGACCACCACCTACACCTAGCATGCTGTACCTGAACTGCAGTGCCGTGGCTACATTCACAATTACACAGCCACCTTGTACATGGGTGTGTGAGGTGCCCAATAGGGAGCATTGCCTAACATGACTGTGTAATGTGTTGCAGAGTGTTGCACAGCCCCATGATAGGCCTCTACCCCTGAGGTTCATCATGTGTGTGTGCATGACATGTGGGATACTGAAGTGTGACCTTACAGCGGGTGTGTGGTAATGCCAAGTTTTCGTGTAGTGCGTATGATAAACATGTTCTGTTGTGCAAAGCTGTAGCAACTATGCATATCCAATGTGCAGTACAGTGTTGCCGCAATTGTGTCTGCTGCACTGTGCATTGCATGTGATTGAGGCAGCTACTGACTTTACTGAGATGATTGATGTCTCACAGCAAACATGCACAGCATGCATTATGCGTAGGTGTGTTATGTCTACATGGCCTACACATCACCTATGACATGCACATGTCATTACCAATATTAAAGTGTTAACACACTCACCAGCATGTATTGTCTGCATTGCTGTCACACCAGAGGGCCATAGAAGAATATGACACAGTTTGTCAGTGGCCACAACTGTGGCATTACTACTGTGAGTGTGCTAAATGACAGTGAAACAACAGTCAACAGTCACAGGTGTACAGATACTATTCCAAATATAAGTATTGCACATGTTAGGCAGCACAACTGCTAAACACACAGTACATATCTCAAATATGCATATTCTAACAATACAGGTAATGGTAGTCTACAGCTAGGGTGTATTACCTGTACGCTCCATGTCATCCTGCTGGGTGGCTCCAGCCTCCATGATGACACATGTGTGACGGTGTTGCTGCTGTAGGCCAGGAGCCACCACACTTAGAAGCAGCTCCTCCACTCTGGTGAGGGGGGGTGTATGGCCGCCCTACCACCTGTGGCAAGCTGTTGCCTATGGATATCAGATGCACATCACCAGACATGTCTAATTAAATCACTGCGGTGATGGCGTACCTGCTCATATGTCCAGTTATGCATGCCTATGTCATTTACCCGGTGAACAAGGTCTTGCCACACTGCAGTACGGTCATGCTGGTGCTGTCTGGCCCTGGAAAAAAGCAGGTTATTGTGCTGCACCAGGCTGTTCAGAATTTCCTTCTCCTCCACAGCTCAATGCGATGGATTACGTTGATGAGCCTTAACCCTGGAAGACAATTAAATGATATGTGTGAGCATGTTATGTGGCACACTTAACATTATGAAGTACAGATATCACTTAACTGCAATATATAGCATCTATCTGTCTATCAGAGGATACACACATTCAGTACCACATAGTGCTCAGCCCACAACTGGCTGACAGTATACACCAGTAGTTGGCACACTGTTTGGGATACAATACAATGCACAACCTCACCCCGGGGGTATATATCAAGCTAATGCATGAAGAAATATGTCATCCAATGCAATGAATGTCATGTACATTTACAGTATTACTGGTAAACCACCCTAGTCTTTGATGCCATACCCATACCTAACAGATGTGCATTGTTGTTAATATAGCTGGCATACTGCTGTAACAGTGTATACATGTTGATATGTACACACACATACCCTGTAACACACTTGTCATTACGGGCATGATACAGCATCATTAAACACACATCAGACATACATACAACACACATGTATGCCGACACAGATGAGCATTACCTCTGTACCTTATAGTACTGTGTGCCCCTGCTTACAGATACCTATGCCTGTGGTATGTAATATGTGCAGACTACAGGAAACACACAAGACAGTATTACCAGGGACTGTGAACATACACCATACTGTGCTGTTTAGGCCTACAGCTTCAGGTAGTACAACAGTTCATATGTGAGCTGTATTCACCAGCAGTACCACTTACTGAGCATACATGTATTGCTTCAGCCTGCATTGGGACACCACAGTCATACACAAGGAACTACATCACAACATATGCCATCCTACTATGTCTGCATTCCAATAACTGACACATCTTTCTCCAGCCTCATACCTAGGACACAAACTACCATGACAGACACAACCTCACACTAAGCTATCACACCTTTACAAACCTTGCACACAGTCACTGTCACACTCATTCCACCTCACATAGCAGGTATTGCACTGCGTCCATGTGTGCGTGCATTGTGTCATAGGTAGGTAATATGCTATTGGCCCTAGGGCCTAGAGCAGCCTAGCCATATGCTACCCTGGCCTTTGACACACATGTAATGTGATTTCACTTGCTCCTGTCAACCGGATACACAGAGGTGACTCCCAGGGCATATTACCTATCTCCAAAACAATTGTCAGGGGTATGTATGACATCTGCTAATGAGGAGTCTTGTTTGTTCATGCTGGGTGGTTTAGTCCACAGTATGGCATATTCGTGGATAGGAACCTGTACCTCCAGCATGTGCTGTTTAGTGAGGTGACAAGAATTAGGGCCCTAGGTCATGTAGCCCAGAGGGATTATGAGGTGTTGTCATGGTGGTTAGCCGACTGCTATGGGGGTGACATACCTCTGTATGTCCGGCAGTGGTAACCTCTGGGTGGGAGGTATGCAATGCACTCTAGCTGTGGTTTGTGAGTGAGTCTGCATAGGGCATGTGTTTGAGGGCAGTATTACTCTTTGTTAGGTATGTCTGTGGCTTTTCCACTTGCTGTAGTTGTCATGTGAGGTACATACCACATGGGGCATTGTGATGAATAGAGGGGAACACCAACCTATATTTCCCTAGATGACACACCTTTTGTGATGACACGTACCATGTAGACAGATTACATTACTACTGTTGTCACTGAGATTATCAAAGGGGAGCCTACTGTTCACCTGTGTCCCATGTACCCTTCTGTCACCATCAGTGTTAGGCAGGCTACCACCTATGTGGCAGCTACTGTGTAAGGTGTTTTGGAATGGGGTATGGCACTGCGGTATCAACACTGGTGTTCAGTCCATGCCTTGGACAACAGGCACCTGTTGCAGTACATATGACCCCGTGTCTCCCTCACTCTCTCTGATATATATATCTATCTATATATATATATATATATATATATATATATATATATACACACATACATACATATATACAAATCTATCCATATTTATCCGTATCTATCCATATCTATCCATGTCTATCCATATCTATACATATCCATACATATCCATACATATCTATATATATATATATATATATATATATATATATATATATATATATATATCTACATGTATCCATATATATCCATATATATCTATATATACATCCATATATATCAATATATATCTATATTTATCCATGTATATCCATATATATCTAAATATATCCATATATATATCTATATATCTATACACACATATATATGCATATATACATGTATATATACACATACATGTAAACATCCATTGCTGTACATATAGCTGCACATATAGGCACATATACTGCCCAACTTTCATGGTGGGGATGCCAATTATGCAACAGTTGTGAGACATACGGTTATGTAATACTGTTACACAATGTTGTACAGAATGCATTCTGCTGTCCTCAAGCCGTATAGCTGTAGCAGGCCTCACTGCCTGTAGTTCAGTTCCACAGCGTTTAACACCACATGACATATACCGGCACTGCTTGCTTTCTGCAATGCCACACACTACAACCTACATACATATGTGCACATAGCAGCCTTCAATGCCATACTTATGTCCAGCCTTCACTAACAGTTGCAGTATGTCCCTTGCCCTATGCAAATGTGAATGTACATATAGATACAGACTGCTGCAACATATGGATGATTCACAGTATGTAGAGTACCCTTAAAACACATCTTTCAGATGTCACCAAATACATATCTGTTATATACCTTACCTTTGTATTCCTCACCTCCATCTGTTGTAGGTGTTGTTTATTTATTTATTTATTTGGTTTTGTTTCCTCTGTGTGTTGCTGTTTGTTTTCAGCATCTGTCTCCTTCTGCCTGTTTGTGTCTGTCTGTCTCTGTCTGTCTCTGTTGCTCATGCTCTCTCTTTCTCCCCCATTTGTTACAATGATATTATTGCATGAGTGGACGGCAGATACAGGCTGCTTTTCTACGTGTCTGCACATGTGCATGTGATGGCCTCTGCACCAATTGGTGCCCCCCATTTAGTAATTGCATGCAGTCTGTTGTGTGGTAATTGCAGTTCTCACTGTGATTTCAGGACACTGCTATAAAATGATAGGTTAGGTAGTCATAGCCCTTTCAGTTTTGCAAGGTGGACACTGTTGTCTCAGTCAGAAGGTTGGTATATGTCTCATATCTGAAGCTGGGTTGTAGCCAGTGAAATGCATGTTGGACTGAAACCTGACTGTTGCTTCTTCCAGTACACTCTTCTCAGTGTGTAGGTTTACTCACACCTCCTAATGCTAACACTGGATACATGGGAGTATGTACTTTCTTTTCGAATTAGAGAATTAACTGGCATACAACAGTAGTTATTGCAATGTATTCCTATGGCTTTCCTATTTTCCCTTTATATTCACTCATTGTAATGCATGTTATATTTCTTTCAGCACCAAGTTATTGTGTATCTGCTGTGGTGTAGTGCCACTTCATGCAGAATGGTGAGTCCAAGGTCCCGGGTTCAAGACTAACAAGGTTTTTTATTTTGCTGCTGAGCAGTACAAGGGCCTTGTCATACAGAGTGACTAAGGCACTTTTAAGCAGTTGTAAGCGGGTTTGCACGATGCTTAGCAATGCTTACCTAAGCACACACAAGCTCACACTCGCACACCCCCACTAACTACTGCTTAAAAGTGCTTACTCCCGCTAACCCCCGCACTAATTTCTTTTAAAGAAAAGAAAATGGGGAGATAGGAAAGTGGTGAAAAAGGGAGCACAAAGAGGGAAAGACAGTAGGGAAACCAGCTCGGGATGTGCAGGATGGGTGTAGGGAAGGTCCATAGCTGCCCATTTCTTTACCAGCAACAGCTGTGCATATGTTTGAAATTTGGTGTGAAATTTGAAACCTTCCACCCCTGAGAGAGGGGTGAGGACAACAAAAGATGTTGTACTGCCAATCAGAATTATCAGTTTACATGTCCAGTGGACATGTGTGCGAATTGGGCAGCTATGTATGGGGCATAATTTTTTTGTGGGTACAGATTGCCCTTGTTTTTTTTATTTTTTTTTCAGATGAGAGTGGAATGTGAGGTAGAGGACGTAGGTATATTTGGGGAGGTAGGTTGGGGAGGTAAACAGACAAGACAAACAAGATGCATACAGGGGTGGAGTTTGACACATGGGGTGGATAAACACAATTTATGGGGAAGGATGTTTGGAAATCACAAGCCCACGAGCCCACAGATGGTAACAGTGGAACTGAGATCCCCACCCATGGGCAGTCACCACTGCACCTTCACAGCCCCGAGGGTGGCTGTGCTGAGGGCTGTGTAGGATGGGCAGGCTCACCCAAGAGACGCGCCACTTTCGCCTTGAGCTGGCGTAGGGGATCAGCGACTGAACGCTGGATCTCCCTACGCACCATAGCCAGGACCCTAGCAATGGTGACAGGTGGCCCGCCTCCGCCCACACTTGCACGGGGGGACAGGCTCCATCCCCTGCAGTGCTTCCACCTGAAGGTGGCACAGGACCAATGGAGGAGGGGAGCCCAGGCTGGGCACAAGATCCGCTGGTGCCAGGTGCACTCGCCAACTGAGGAGGGACAGATGGGTCCGCTGGGACCGGCCTTCCCATACGTTCTGTGATTAGGTGTGTTTAATTACAACATAAACAACAGCATTCCAGATTACTTGTAACAGCATGCAGTAATATTCCCATTAACCCAACACACCAAGGTTCCAACAGTTGAACAGCAAGCATAACACATGCATATATTGAATGACAGTGGATATTCCAACAGCATGCAAGGATGTTTGGTAGCAACAGGCCACCATGAATGTGGTGTTTGAAGAGGGCACATGCATCAACATCAATGCAAATTTTTATAAAACAATAGAACATATGTCCCAACAAATATTTAAGGTTACACATACCCATTGAGGTGTGGAATTGCATGGTTTATGCACATACAGTAGGGTGTAGAAAAAACCTCGGTTAACATCTTATAATGACCTTTTAGTCTACAGTACATTCCCAGTGACTGCAAGTGTATATCCCCTACCTGTATTATTACGCTTGCCACCATACATTAGGTTGCGTTATGGGTTTGGCTAGTTCAATATATGCCTGACCTATATCTGACATACTAACTGTCCAGGATGCAGATGTTACTGCTACATATTTCTTGTTTGCATTTATCTTTCTTTATCTACATATCTGGGATGTTTTCACATGACATTTTCACTTCGATTTGTACAGAACCCTGCATTTCTTGACACATACTCACATTTCTGGTGAATAATTGCATGCTACATGTGTGTCAGGTTTACGTATTCATGACAGCCAGTAACTGACTATTGTGGACTGTATATATGTTTCACAGCTGCTAGCACTTCCATCACCCACTTTATATGGGACTGCATAACTCTAGGTTGCCAGCACATTGTCAAACAGTACTGTTTGTATAATGCAAGGGTACAACAACATTTCAGACTCTGTGACACAGACAGACTCTGGGTTTTAGACCTTTATTAATGACATTGCACACTTTTCCACAGGCTCACTCCTTTATTTTTTAAATGGTGTTTATGGCAGACATGTTCAAGACATATTATATCTTTATTAATAGGTTAGAACAATCTTTTTTCAGGCTCACTCACTTATGTTATATGACAGTGCCTGTAGAGATATTATTCCAGACATATGTTACCTTTCTTAATGGGTTACTACACTCTTTTTCTGCCTCTCTGATGTTTTTATCTGACAGTACATGCAGAGGACTTATTCAGGCAATTCTATGGCTGTTTGATTGGACTACAACACTTTCTTTCATGCTCTCTCCCATATTTTATATAACAATACATGCAGAATAATCACTAACCTGCCTGGTGGCGCAGCCTTAGCAGCCTATCAGCATAGGCTTGCTGATTCATAGCATGGTCACCTGCAGCTGTAAAGTAAATGAAGGGATATTGAGACATACCTATCCGTTATACATACTCCATTATCAATTCTTACATACTGCATTCCATGGCTACATACTCAGTTGTGGGGCATTCTGCATCCCACGGGCCTCCTGTATCCACTGGTTCAGGTGGTCCTGCTTTCATCTCTTTAGGTCTGCATGGTGGTGACAGACCTTCTCACCAGTCTGAGGAATGCCTGTGGCACTGGTGAGGTCACGAGCTAACCGGTTCCAAGCCTTTGCCTTGTACTCCTTCCCTTGGAACTGGCCCTGCAGGAGTATTGACTTGTGACGGTGGACAAGGAGGCAGACCATGTATTTGGACTCCTCGATGCCTCAATGGTGCACTCTGAAGCATGAACCATCTCCTGCACCTGCCATTCTGACTGCAAATGTGTGCTACAATCAGTTATGGTGAGTATTCCCACCTATGGGGCTGACATATGCCGCATTTCCCGCACTTTTTTGTGATTGGCCATTTTGTAAAATTCTTGGCTGACTGCAGACCTGCTTAGTAATGGTTAAACTACCATTCGTAAGTTTATGAATGTTAATAGTGGCTGCTTCCCCTATGTTGTCATGGCTTAGTGGTTCTGTACTTTGATTATGATACACAGGATCCTGGGTTCGAACCTTGTCATTCTTTTATTTTAATACTGTCTAGACAGGCTAGGGGATGTGGCTGCATTTAAGCAACTTAGCTCTACGTTGCTCCGCAGTGCCCTACGGTGCCCTGGTTGGTGCGGCGCGCATATCCGCGCAAACACATTGCGCTGGGTAAAGCGCTTTTGAACTTTGGACAACTCTATTGCACTGGGTAAAGCACTATTAAACTATGGGCAACTCTGTTTGGATGGGTAAAGTGCTATTAAACTATGGGCAACTCTGTTTAGCTGGGTAAAGTGCTATTAAACTATGGGCACCTCTGTTTAGCTGGGTAAAGCTCTATTAAACTATGGGCATCTGTGTTTAGCTGTGTAAAGCGTTGCTTAACAGCAGGCTATTATATATCTGGGTCCTTTAAAGATATTTAGTTTGTTCACTGATACATTGGCCATGTCACTGCTTTTAATAAAATTTTAATCATATATGTCTAGTATTATTTCAAATACTGATTTAAAACTTAAATAAGAAGGGGAGTGGTTGGACTTCAACCATGAATGCCTTCTCTTTGTGCCTACGCTGTACCATTACACTATTGCAATTTGGTGTGATTTGCATAAACATTCTTTCTTATGCTCTTCCATGTCAGAATTGCTAACTCTAGCTAAGCAATGGGCACACCCACGCACACACGCACAAATATGGGCAGCTATATCGTGGATTTAAAAAAATATATATAATTATTTACTTTATATAAGTGTGATGGGGGGTTACAGTGTCAGGGAGTGTGGTGTTGGGTGCAAGTACATTTGAGCGAACTGGCTCTTGTGTGTTGACATTATGCTTTTTAAAACCTTGCATGGGCGTGCACATTTAGACTGCTCGGCAGTCAGAGATGCCCCCTGCTTTCCTACTAAGTCTGTGTAAGAGTTACGGTTGAGTCAGCATGCCCTCATGAATATTCATGGCACGCTGACATCAAACCATTCAACTGCAGCCTCCGAGTAAGACTTATTAAGTCTTACACGGAGTATTAGTGAATCTGGGGGAAAGACTTTCATTTTAGTCTCATTTCAGTTGTCTCCATTTAATTTCAGTACAGTACAGTACAGTCTTATCAATTCTTACAATGGTGAGCCACTATCACTGGGGTAAAACAGTTAAAGTAACTCCCAAATCCCGATAAAACCTTGCATCAGCAGTCAGACTACATGTGTTCTACAAAACATTTACAGAATAGCAGTGTTTCATTCAACTACGTGTTCTACAAACTATAGACAGCAGTGTTTTTATTCCAGTGCAGCACTCCATGTTTCATTCAACTACATGTGTTCTACAGAGCAAGTATTCCAAGCAACCATATCAGCAACACTTCACAACTTCAACAAAACAGCTGCAGTAAGTAATCCTTTCAAGTACAGTTTTTAGTGCAGCAGCAAGCTTAATTTCAAGGTTTCATTAATAGTTTATAGTATATTTTATAGGGATATTGTAAACATCTAATGATGCCTTATTAAATAAACTACAGTGTTTGGAACATTTATTCTGAAAAGTACATAAGACTTGGCCCATAAAGGAGAGACTAGCACCTGTTCAGCATGAGCTTGGATAATTAAGAAATAAAGACTTTTGTTTTAGTCTCATTTCAATTGTTTCCAGTTCATTTCAGAACAGTGCAGTCTTATCAAGTTTTACAATGATGAGCCAGCCAGGACAACTGTACAACAGTACTAGTTTTCAGTTTATCTATGTTAAGAAAATACTGACAGAAAAATGTACTAATAGTTTAGTTTTCAGAACATAACATACTAGTTTGTAGTTATGCTTTTATCTTTGTTCAGTTAACACTGGCACAAGATATTCTTTTAGTATTAGTTTAGTTAGTTTCCAGAATATACACAGCTATTTTAAATGTTCAGTATATGCTAATGTAAATTTCAGTCAAGATTCAGAATATGGAATTCATACTCAGTTATGTGTTCAGTAGAGTACATTTCAGTCAAATTTCAGAATATAAAATTAATATTCAGTTACTTCACATTATTCAATAGTTTTAAGGGTAAAGTAACATAATGACATTATTTAGTCATTAGTTATAGGTAAAGTGTCAGACTTATTTGTAACAGGCTTATTACATCATACATTTCTACTGCATCATCCTTCATTCTATTCAATCATTAGTTAAGGGTAAAGTGACATAATTATTTATTACAGGCTTATTAAAATAAGTTATCTAAATAATATGTTGTTGTATCTTTCGGCTTTTCCTGGTTAGGGGTCGCCACAGCAGAACTCTTGTCCGCTAATGATTGACAGTAGATTTTTACATATGGAGTTGCCAGCTCTGATGCACAACCTTCAATGAAGGTACGCCCATTCACACATGTCTCCACACAGAAGATGCTTTAGCTGAGAATCAAACAGGACAACGTCTTACTGTGAGACGACAATGCTACCGCAGCACCACCACCGCAGTTATCTATACTCAAGGCATAGCATGGCAGGCTTAATTTGTTAGTTAATTTACAAATTACAGTACACTTTACACAATTATTGTACATTAGTCAGAAATTTAAAAGGACATTAACAGAAAATGCAAAGGTATAAATCTGAAATACAGAAAGTATAGGTTTCAATAAACTATTATAGCTCATAAATATTCATAGAATAATTCAGACACAAATTTCGGATGCAGACATCTATTACAGCACAAAAAAGTTAAAAAAATGTAAGTAGCATTATACATCAAATCTACATAAAAATGTATAGACAGTAGTTAATACAGTATATGGTAATTATGCTTCAAGACCACTCATAAAGTTATCTCTTTAGTGCTGATTTCAATTAGTTTACAGAAAATAGTCATCATGCTTGATGGGCTATACAATTAAAAGGAAATAGTACAATGTTAAAAAATTAAAACTATAAACAACAGAAAAAGGTTTCATTTGCTATAAGAGAGAGACATCATGGTACACTAAGGCACCAGTTCATAAGGTAAAAAACATATAATTTTACCATTACAGCATGCAGAGAGGTGAAAATAGGCAATGCTAATAGTTTGTACTCTGTCTAACTTAAGAATGTGTATGGTGGTTTCTAATCAGCTTTAAAAGCCACAAAATTAAAGAATACTCATTTTCAGAATAATGTACAGATCTTGGATATAGCACTCATACTTCAGAATTTAGACTTAAAGACTCTAAAACTATGAATCTAGGTAATATGGAAAGTAAATCACAAAGTTAACAGACTTCTAACCTAGTGGTCAAAATTAAAATTGCAAGTTTATTCACCAAGTAAAAAAAAAAAACATAATTAAATCATAATATTAAGATACTTCAATCAGAACAGGCCATAAAGGCTCAAGTGACACCTACTGGTCAAAATTCAAAATTGAAGGTTTATTTACCAAATAAAATTTTCAGATTATGTGTCAGGTAGCATAAAGCTGTATAAAGTAGTTAGCAATACAAATGTAAGGTAACTTCAAAAGTCAGTCCCTGTAGACTTGTGTCAGTAACCTCAGTGGCAACTGTTAGATTAGGAACCTCCATTTTTAAGTACTTATTAGGCATTATGCAGACTAAAATGTATAATATGTAGTGCCACACATGTATGCATTCAGTTTCAGAGAATGGCAATTTATTAGAAAGGAATGATAAGCATGAAATGTGCAGAAAATACAGCAATACAGAATGTTAATTTCTCAAGGGAAAGATACAATCTTGCCAGCTACAGAATGTTCCTTAATGGAATGTTAAATAAAGTACATACGATACAACCAAAGTTAGGGGGACTGAATGCGATTTACAAAGGAAAATTACTGGACTGAAGTAATATAATATATTATGGTCAGGATAGCATTTCAGTTAAGGTTAATTAGTTTGTTCAACCTGTGATGAAGAGAAGACACAATACAGAAGTTGCAATACAGGCACTCGAGCCTGAGTACAGAAGACAGGTCACATAAAGACTATTTTAGTTTACGTTGTTCAGGTCAATCGGAATATGATGTGTAGTAACTTTGGATACTAATCAGCACCCTAGCATTTCTACAGATTGATATTGTTTATCAGAACTGTTACTAAAGACTGTATTTGAATATTGTAAACATCTAATAAAACCTTATTAAATAAACTACAGTGTTTGGAAAACTCATTCTAAAAAGTACACAAGACTTGGCCCATAAAGGAGAGGCTGGCACCTGTTCAGCACAAGTTTGAGTAATTAACAAATAAAGACTTTTGTTTCAGTCTCATTCCAGCTGTTTCTAGTTAATTCCAGGACAGTACAAACTTATCAATTCTTACAATTAGACTGCAAACAATTTAGGAGTGAAAATATATAAAAAAGAAATGCAAAGCAATTGTCACTTGTATTATAGTACTATGCTTAATAGAAATTTGAAAGAGAATATAGTAAACATTCAGTTCTCTAGAATTGCTAGGCTAACAGAAAAGTCAGACCTTTTTAGTATGGAATGTGAAAGTTTTAAATCTAAATTTTATGAGAGAGGATGTCTTGCTGAAAAAGTAGAAAATACTATGAATTGTGTTATTAGTAACAGAATTCATAAAAATGCAGATGTTAGAAATGTTATGATAAATGAAAGGGAAAATCATGTAACAATAAGGGGATTTCTCTTTGGCCTGTGCTGTTATAAATTCAGTAGATGAGAATAGTATAAAAAGACTTAAAAGAAATAACTGGAAATCCCTTATGGATTTTAAAGATTTAAAAAAATATTATAGGGGAAGAGACAATTTTTGTATCTAAACAGGGCAAAGTTTTAAAATAGCATTTTTATAAGAAAAAATATGAATGTGTTACCAAAGAAATGTATGTTAAGATGGCAAAAATGCAATTATTGCGGGTATGTACTAGTGGGAGAAAAAATAATCTTGCAGCAAGGAAATATGAAATTTGGCTGTGTAAATCTAAATATATAGTTTATATAGTATTGTGTGGTCTTTGCCCCACTTTTTTATGTAGGTAGAATTGTGAAAGAATTCCATATGAGAATTTATGAACATCTTAGAGCATTGGAAAAACTGGATTTAAGTAATGCCCTAGTCAGGCATGTTAGATGAAAGCATTTAAATTATTAAAGAAAGTAGGTTTTACATTTTCCATTATAAATCAAGTTTATATTTATGATGTGAAATGTAATGGAGAGGAGGAATTGGACTGGCTTGATTATTGTTGGCAGTTAAAAGGAATGCATCTAATGACTCTGGAATAAATGGCAGGAAGAATTACAAAGGTATTTTGAAAAAGAGGCGGTTAATTCATTAAATCTTAAAAGGTCATGTGATTTTGCGAGTTTATTTAAGTCTTTTCTTGGTCTGAAGAAGTTCCTTTGATGGAATGACTGCACTTTCCAGTTGTTTTTAAGTGGATGTTAAATAAAGTATTAACCATTTTTTATTGTATTTTTGTTTTTGTTATTCTATCATGGTAATTATTTGAATTTGTGATGGCTTTTAGTTTTTATTTCTCTATTTCAAACTTTGTTCAGCTAAAGTATAACAACTATTTAATATATAACTAAAAGTTTTTGTAACATGATGAATTCAGCTTTTTTACATCTTAAATTCAATTATTTTAACATTATAAATTCAATCTTTTCAACATCATAAATTCAGCTTTATAAAAAGAGTAATGTTTTATGAATATTATTTCTGTGGAATATTTTGTAGGGATAAAGGTTATTATTAAATGAATTAAATGTATCCAATTTATCAAATATGTTAATGCAACTTTAGGAGAAGGTTATAGTTGACCAACAGATTGTTTAATTGGAATTATTAAACTAATTAGTATTATTTAAACTATTATCTACAGTATATAAAGGACTAATGCATTTGATGGAATTATTTTGATAAAATCTTACCTATATGGGATGAAAGTGCTTAATGTATCAAATGTTTTTACTGGAGTTCTATACTTGGTTTTCCTTTTTATTTATGACTAAAACAGCTTTCCACACCACATTGTCATCTTTTTGAGTTGAACGGCAATACACAGCAGTGTACAGAATCATTGGAAATAATGACATCTACATGGAACCAGAAGATATAGCTAATCACCTGGCTGACAAATTTGGCTCAATCTTTACCACCCTCTCTCTCGCACAGATATTCTTCAGGAAATTCAAACATCCACATCACCCCAACCATCACTAGAAAGGAGGTCCTCAAGGCACTCTCTAAGGCCTCAGGAAGTTAGAATTCTGTAGTCCAAAAAGAGGACAGTCACAAGCAAAGCCCCTCAGGGATCAGTCCTGTGACTGCTTCTTTTTGGCATTTACTTCTCTGACATCAAGGCCAATGTCAATGGTCTTTGGCTGACTAAATTTGCAGGTGATTGCAAATCAGGTACTGTCATTGAATCACCCACTGACATATATGTCCACCAGGAAGGGCTGACATAGACAAACAACTCATGTCAGAGCCATGTACTAAAACTAAATGTCAAAAACTGATAATTATCGAACACAAATAGTGCTAAACTGTGAAGCCAACTCAAAACTAGAAACCAAGCACTTCACAGAGTGATACAGTCCAAAGCACAACTATGGCCAATGAAAAAAATAATCTTTAATGAAGGTTAAGTGATTTTGTCCAAATAAAACTAGGGACTTCATCAGAACAAGAATACTTCCACAGCTGTTGCTTTTTAAACATAATTAACTAATTACATGACCATAAACATTTACATTTCCCACTACCACCATTTACAACCACTTTACTGCAAATAAACATTAATATATATATACTGCATAACAATATATAACAAAAAAAAAAACAAATTAATTGAATATAAGAATAAAAAGTAGTGAATTCCTTTGAAATGCTCAAGAAGTACTACTTATGTATAGAACTTACTATTTATATATAGAACTAATAAGTAGAAGCAATAAAAAATCTTTAAACAAAAACCTTTCTTTATATATTTATTTTTTGTAAAAATGCTAAATGACAAGAATTGTGTAGTAGTATCCTTTGGGAAGTCATCTACCTCTGGTAACTATCATATTGATAACGCACCCCTAAAAGTTGACCCAATAGTCAAGGACTTGGGACACACATAGACAATTATCTAGCTGTTGACCATCACTTGTCTACAGTACTGAGGAAATCATTGCATGTTGTGCAACTTATAAACAAAGGTATGGCATGTAGGCCCAAGGAAGTCATTGTTCCACTATAGTTGGCATTCATCAGACCTATCATTGACCACAATGTCCCCTTTGTTATGTACCTAACTAGACATATCCAGCAGTCAGAATGTCCACAAAGGTTCCACAGGATATAAGTAACATATCCTATGCAGACTGCCTTAAGGCCCTATCCCTGTATTCTGTTTTCTACAGACTGTTAAGGAGAGATATATGCCTTGCATACAAGGCATTGTCAGACTTTACTCTGATGGACCTTCTGCATATCTGCAAAACATACAGCACCAGAAATACCCATTCTAAAGACTTAACTCTTACTTGTGCTAAAAGTAGTACATGTTGGAGAGACAAGAATGTATCCCAAAGACTACCCCTTCTCTGGAACAGGTTTCACATCCATGTGAAACTGATTTCCTCCCTAACCCAATTAATGTGTAATATGGACAACTGGATGAGGTACAGGAAATTCACCCCTGGTTTGGCACCTATGTCTCTAATGGACGCAAATTGTAAATGTTTCACCTCCCAGGCCACTGCTTACACTTATCGGGGGTTCCATAACTTGTCAGAGATTTTGGGATCCTTGGCTGGGCTTAAAAAGGCCCTTGTGGTTGTTACCCTAGAGAATGCTGACATATGTATGATCGCTGAGACATGCTTTTAAGCAACAGAGAGCACATCAACAGTGCAAGGTTATAATACCGTCCAACACTTTACAAATGGCATGAGCAATTTTATGACATTACGAAATGTAAGGAAACCAATGCTCTTTATAGACATACCACATTATTTCCAGAGCATAAATTTCACTTTTGGGTCTTAGAGCAGGTGAGACCAGACTCCAGGGGTGCCCCTTGGTCCCTATTTTAGGACACTAGAGAGCTGTGATGGCAGATATTTTAACTGCATCTATGCCACTGGGTCTGAATGATGTTATCAGTATTAAGTGCTCTCCAGAAAGGAGAGCGTTGGACAGATAGTGATGTATTTTGAAATATTTTTGATTAATCTTGAATATTTTTATTTATAGTTTTTTAACAATTATTTGAATATTTTTTTTCAAGTTTTATTACACGTTTGTGTTATTTCCATGGTTTCAGCAGGTATTCAGTGTAGTTTTGTTGCAATTACTGCCTGTCACTTTAAATTGCTTGGGCTCTCCTTTCCTTGTTATTAGTTCATTGTGTTTTCTTTATCATGTGACCTTATTGGTCTTTTTAAGCTGAGTATTTGCTCTGTTGCTTATATATGAAGAAGTCTTACTTGCAAGATGAAAGCGCTAATATTTTTTGGTAAAGTTGTGTCTATTTCAGTAAATCTACTGTTCTGCCATTCCTGTTGGCATTAGTGAAGTGCAGTTTGGCTGCATTTGGTTTTCTGTTATAATGCCTTCCACATATTTAGGCCAGCTACTTCAGAGGCAAGGACTAAAGGTGGAGGAGTTGCTATTTACATTAAACATAAATATACTTCAAGGCTGGTCAAACAGGACAATACACTTGAGCTGCTCCATGATCAAATCACCACAGGCAAAATACAATACCACTTCCTTGCAAGCTATACATCCCACTCTATGACACAGGAAATCCATACCATGTATTTAAACTTATTAGAAATGCTAACTATCCAACCCAATATCATATTCATGGATGACTTTAATTACCCCACTATTAACTGGGAATCCTGTATGACACCAAATGTACATGCACAGAGATTCCTGGATTTTGTAAACGCATGCTCCCTGAACCAGATAGTCAATACACCAACCAGGGGTGCAGCCATACTGAATCTGGACTTCACTAATATGGGAGAGTGCTCTATACTCCCTACTGTAATGTTTTCACTGGTACGGTCAGACCACAAAATGGTCTCCTTTGAAGTAAAAATAAAACCTGGACCCCCAGCTAAATCTGGAATATACAGGAACTATTCTAAGGCTAATCTCCTGCTATTAAGTGAGATCCTGGCAAAATTTCTAGCCCCCATTGAGAACACTGCTGCATATGCAGAAGTGTTCACAGAAACCCTGTACAAGCAAATTAATAGCTGCAATGAGGCAGCTGTACTCACCAGGAAGAACTACAAAACTAACACAAAAAACAAGCCACCCTGGTGAAATCACAAAATCAATAGGCTGTATAACAGGAGGAAGAAAATAATTGCAAATTTTAGGAGGTACAGCATCCAGCAGGATAAAAGCACTCTCATCAAACTAAACAAACAACTCAGAGAACAAATAAAGGCTACCAAAGCCAAATTTGAGGTAAGTTTGGCCACTCAGGCCAAGACAACCACAAAGCATTCTTTAGCTATGTCCACAGCATCAAGGGCAACGCACAATTGTGTGCAGAGCTCATTGTAAACGGGGCCACCTATACTGAGTCAGAAGATATAGCAAACCAATTGGCTGATAAATTCAGCTACAACTTTACCCCTATCTCCCCCTCAACCTTCCCTGAGGAAATATCATCAAATATAACTCTCTCTACCATCACTAGGAAACAGATCCTTAATGCTCTCTCTAAGACCAAGAACACTGCATCACTGGGCCCAGACAATATCCCAGGATGCCTTCTAAATAGCACGAAACACATTCTATCAGGGCCTCTGGATTTACTGTTTAACTGTAGCCTCCAAACAGGCTTCATGCCTCATGAATGGAGAAAGGCAACAGTCATCCCTTTGCATAAATGTGGGCCATCTACAGACCCTGGAAACTACAGACCCATAAGTCTTACCTGTCTTATATGTAAAGCAATGTAAAGATTTATAATGGGGATGATCAACAGAGATATAGTAAACCTCCAGACACTGGACCTAATGCAGTTTGATTTTCTCAAGGGCAGGTCATGCCTACTCAACCTGATGGACTTCTTTGAGAAGGTCACCAAAGCAATGGATGAGGGCAAAATCATTCACACCACCTAACTTGACCTGGCCAAAACATTTGACGCAATACCCCACTTGAGCATTGTTGACAAACTCAAGAGGTTAGATACAAATCCATATGTCACTCAGTAGACAGCGAAATGGCTCACAGACAGGACTCAGGAAGTTAGAAATGGAAAATCAACATCTACAAAGAGGCCAGTCACAAATGCAGTCCCTTAGGGATCAGTCCTTGGACCGCTTCTTTTTGGCTTGCCTTCTCAGAATTCAAGACCAATGTCAGTGGTCTCTGGCTGACTATATTTGCAGATGACTGAAAATTAGGAGCTGTCATTGAATCTCACACTGACACAAATGTTCTCCAGGAGGGGATGACACAGACAAACAACTGGTGTCAGAGCCATGGAGTAAAACCTAATGCCAATAAATGCATAATACTATCCTTTGGGAAGTCATCCATCCCTGGCAACTATCATATTGACAACACACCCCTTAGAGGTGACCCAGTAGTCAGAGAATTAGGGACACACATAGATAGTAATCTAGCGTTTGACCATCATGTATCTACAGTGGTGAGGAAATCATTATATATTGTGCAACTTATAAACAAAGATATGGCATCTAAGTCCAAGGAAGTCACTGTCCCACTGTATTCAGCATTCATCAGACCTATCATTGAGTACAATGCCCCCTTTGGTATGTACCTTACCAGGCATATCCAACAATTAGAATGTCCACAGAGGTTCCTCACTAAAAGAAAACGGATAAGCAAAATGTCTTGTGCAGACTGCCTCAAGGTCCTATCCCTATATTCTGTCTCCTACAGGCTTTTGAGAGGAGATCTATGCCTGGCATACAGGGCATTGTTAGACCCTACTCTGATGGATATCCTGCATATCCGCAAAACCAACAGCACCAGAATTACCCATTCTAAAGGCTTAAACCTTTCCTGTCATATAAATAGGTCCTGCTGGTGAGATAAGTATGTATCCTAGAGAATACCCTGTCTATGGAACAGGTTCCCCATCCATGTGAAGCAGAGTTCCTCCCTAACCCAATTCAAGTGCAACTTGGACAATTGGATGGGAAACCGTAAATTCATCCCTGGTTTGGCAGCTATGTCTCTAATGGAGACAGGTGACCTGTAATTTAAATTATCTCCCAGGCCCATGCTTACACTTAAAGGGGGTATCAGAACGTATCAGAGATCTGGAATGCATGGCTAGGCTTAAAAGGTTTCTGTGAGCATTTCTGCTTAGGCAGCAGTGTTCTCAGGGCTTGTGAGAGCTTGACAATTTGCCAGGTTCTCACTTAATAGCAGGAGGTTAGCCTTAGAATAGTTCTTGAATATTCCAGGTTTATCTGGGGGTCCAGGTTATATTTTTACTTCAAAGGAGACTATTTTGTGGTCTGACCTTACCAGGGAAGGCATTACAGTAGGGGGTGTGCAGCATTCTCCAATATTAGTTAGGACCAGATCCAGTATGGTTGCACCCCTAGTTGGTGTATTGACTATCTGGTCCAGGGAGTTTGTGTTTACAAAATCCAGGAATCTCTGTGCATGCATGTTTGGTGTTGGATAGGATTCCCAGTTAATAGAGGTGTAATTAAAGTCACCCATGAATATAGTATTGGGTTGGATGGTTATAGTTTCTTATAAATTTAAATACATGGTATGGTTTTCCTGGGTCATGGAGGGAGACCTATAGCTTGCAAGGAAGTGGTATTGGATTTTGCCTGTGGTGATTACCTAGGGATTCATAAATGTTGTGTCCATGATTATTGCCAAGCCAGCACTATTTACATGGTGTGTACGATGCACTCTGACACTTACAACACATGTATACAACTAGGCCATTGCGCATGACAAGCAGATCTTCATTACAGTCAAAGTACAGACTCATGGCCAAATGACAGTATGAGCAGCAGAGGTAAACAGTGAGCATACATGATCACTGCAGATAGTCATAGCTTGTCTGGGTGCACAAATTTGCAATAAAAAAAAAGAAATTCACAATTGTACTAGTGCCATTTTCAGTAATATATGTGTTCTATGAATGTGAAAAGTTCAGTGACGCCTAAGTTTGGAGTATATAGAAATTATTACAGAGCAACAGAAACCACAGAGATGGGCAGAAAAGCCTCATGACTATAATAGATTAAAAAAAAAAGATTTTACTTGCCATTGTTACACAGGAATCAATCATCTGTTCCATGTTTAGACAAAGTGGAGGCTGTGCTTTTAATCTTTTTTCGTATGTAGTTCTATCATAAAAAGTTTTTGGTATACTGTTGGTATTTACATATTATGTACTTGAATTATGGATATGTAGTGGTTATCTGAATCGTTAGTATGTAGTGTGTTATGTGAAACTTTGATACTACTGTGTATATCTGAATTATGGATTTGTAGTCTGTGTATGAATTGCTGACAGCGAAGACTGAAACTCAAATGTACAACATATTATAAGTGTTAGTGGCGTACAATTCTTAGTAATGGTGGTGGGACAAATGCCAAAGAAATAGTGACAGACTGTAAATATTACTTTTATAAACTTAGAATTCATGTTGGCATGCATTTTCCGAAGAATGTGATTGAAGATTGAAATTAACTTACTTTGTGACTGTATTCACAGTAGTGGTGGTGGGATGTTGTTGTTGTTGTATCTTTCGGCTTTTCCCAGTTAGGGGTCAGCACAGCGGAACTCCGGTCCGCTAATGATTGGCAGTAGATTTTTACATACAGAGTTGCCAGCCCTGACGCGTAGCTTTCACGCATGTCTCCGCACAGAAGACGCTTTAGCCAAGAATCGAACAGGACAACGTCTTAGTGTGAGGTGACAAAGACCAAAAAAATGACATTTTTTAAATATTGCTCTTATAAAGTTAGAAAGCTGCAGCCTGTTAACAGATTTTGTAGTATGAATTTTCCTGAAGGATTCTATCTGTCATTATTAATGACTTCACTCACCATTACTTTGCCAGAAAACCACAAATGTTATGAGAAACAGACAAAAAAAGTGAGACAAAAAGCTGCACATTCTGCAGAAATCTGGACAGTTGAAAGTTATGGTGGGCTGACTGGATTGGTAGATGCGTCAAGTTATGCAATGCAATCAATGTAGTACTTTGGCTTAATGGCTTTTTTACACAACTGCCTTTTTTTGAGTAACAGATGTTTAAAAACTGCACTTTATATAATGACGATTATAAAGAAATTAAGAATTATAATATAGATTTTATTACTACTTCAGAAAATGTATATCGAGTTGCATTCTCTTATTCTGTCAGTTGTTCAGATTAATACAATACTAAACTTTAAAAGTCCCTGGACAGTCCCTGCCTGATTAGTATTTCTGGATTTGTTTGCCTATAAGTAAATCAAGACCACAATCTGGATATTAATTGTGTGGTGGACTGGACTGGAGGTGCTGTGTCAAATTAAAATGTGATGCATAAAATCAATTTGTGTTTGCAGACAACCAAATTACCTTTTTTGGAGAAATAGGTGATGAATTGTACTTAATAAACAATAACAATAATTAGAATGATAACACATTTATTTATTTCAGAAAATGTACATTAATTCACATTCTCTTATTCTGTTACTATCAAGAACTCAAGTTAATGGTATTGATACATTAAGTGTAATAATTAAAATTATAACATACTACTTTAGAAAGATGTATATTATTTCACTTTCTCTTAGTCGGTCACTGTCAAGAACTCAGGTTAACAGTACTGATGTATTAAGTGCCCCTGTCTGAATGTTTTGGGATTTGTCCCTGATTCTGAACAGAAATGTCTAATCTGAAATGCATGCATGACATAGAGGCAACATTTTGTGGGGTGCCTCCTGCAATTTCTGCCTGGTGCCTGGTTATTGTGTATTTCTTGTTGCTATATAGGAAAGATAGGGACACCATTGGTTGTTTTTGTCAGGTGGATCCATCCATCCACAAGCCAATTTTCCTCAATTTTACATATGGGTTTGGGGTGTAACTTCAACAGTGACGATCATCTAAAACCCACGTTAAACTGCTGGGTGGATAGCCCTGCCATGGTTGTTCTTCCACATCACACACTCACACCTATGGCCAATTTAGAGCGTCCAATAAACCTACTGCAAGTCTTTGGAATGTGAGAGGAAATCAGAGCAGCCAGAGGAAACCCACATGAACACAGGAAGGACATGCAGACTCTGCAAGAGGGAACCCCGACCAAAAATTGAACTGGGGAACCTCTTGCTGTGAAGCAACAATGTTATCCGTGGCGTGGCTAGATATATATGAATTCTTAATTAATTGTGGCTGTTTTTATCTTTTAGTTTAATATTACTTTTACTAATTGGACTTTCAATCGAGGCTATGCTGTTTTTTAGAGGGGGAGTGTTGAGTTCTTAATTCATTAAGCTGATAACTATTATTTTTATTGTTGTTATTATTATTATTATAGTTGAATGAATGAATGTTATTTCTTTAAGGATTTTCTGAGAATGGTTTGGTTGCAAGATCATTGTATTTTGCTTTGCTGTAATGTAGGTCAATTATTTTCCATTTGCATTGATTACTTCCTGGATGCAATTTGTAGTTTTTCCTCTTACTTGTTGAACAGTAGTTGTACATATTTTGGTGGATCATAGGGATGGGAGTCAGCAAATTCAGAATAATGCAGTACCGCCAATTTTCTTCACACAGTTGAAAGGACTTTCATGGAATTCCATGCATGGATAACATCCTGATGCCTGTTCCATTCACTGCTCAATTATTAATAATGGGCATCAGAGAAATTGCATCCAAGTGTCTGGTTTGGTCCACAACTTAGCTTCAGCGATGGTTCTGTTTGTGTGTTAAAATACCTTGCATATTTTTATTGGCTGAAAATGTGAATTCTTGAACCTGAGTTTAATGTTAGCACAGCAAAGTATTTATTTATTTTTTTTGCCATTTACTTTTGGGTGCTTTAGTAATATCATACTTAGAAGTGATAAAAGGGCAGACAACCAGTTATCAGGCTACAGGCCACTCTGAACAGGTTGTTTTAGCCTAGGTTTCCCATGACAACTCTGACTTAATATTTTACAAAAGCAATACAGTGGTGTGAGAAATTTCATATTAGCAGCACATTTTGTCAGTAAGTCATTATTCGTGTCTATATTACATAATCCAGCTTTTAAAAGTTCGAACTTCATATGGTTGACACATATGATCGAACTTAAAAGTTTGAAATAGTAATAAAAAAATAAACCAAAGAAAAAACCTACCTGGACGGTTTAAGCAGGGAGGCAAGCCCTCCCACACAACCCGCTCTTTAAATATACCAACTCTAAACTCACACTACAGTGCAGAAAATGGAAATCTTCCCATTCTGCACTTAACAGGGATCTCCATTGAAATGTTCGACCTTTTAAAAGTTCAATCATATGGTGTGGACCGTATGACGTTCGAATTTTTAAGAGTTCAATAACGTGATATAGACCTCATTATTTGTGTACTTGCCTAAGTAAGTTCCCTTTGGGGTCACAGTGACTCACAACATAATAACATCCCTGAGGGATTGCACAATATCAGCAATGCACGCCTCTGAATGCCTGCCCTTATTGCACACTTATGCCATATATTACAACTTTTTGCATGTAGCACAATAGATGAACTACAACTTTTTGTGCTGCTGAACTGTACCTACAAACAGATGTGGATTGTGCTGAATTGTGAACTGGTAAATTGATGTTATAAGTTAATATCTGGATAACGGGTGTGCTCATTTTCATTTACCATGTATTCTGTTTGGATGTGAGAAAAGGCAGTGAAAAAAATAAATTAACTTCTGAGTGTGTAATTTCTTTATGCACATAGAATGGAGACCCTGGCTGCAGACTTAGATATTAAAAAATATTCAGTCTTTGTAGTCTCTGTTTAGCAACTATGTTATTACATAGTAGCATCTTCCATAACAATGATAATTGCCATTTCATTAAGCATAGACTGGCAAACTATGTACATAGAAGTTTTAACTAACCATATAGATATACAATTACATAACTGGAATATAAAAGGGAAAATGGAGTTATAGTAGAAGAAGTAGAAGTGCTGGAATATTTGCTAGGTTAGGAGAGTTAATACATGTCTGTAAATGAAAGAAAGAGATCATTATATGCATTCAGTGAGTTTAGAGCACTAATGGTGGGATAAATTCAATCACAGTTTAAAAACAGTGAATTAATTGGGTATATCAGGTATATGGGACGATGAGAAGAAGCAGGTAAAGAAAAAAACAAAGATACTATGCACTTGAAAAAATGTTTATATCATGTCATTCAGAAGGATGGTAGCCTTTAAACTGTTTTAGAAAGTATTGTTTGCCCTGTGACTTGACCAGTCAGGGAGTACATTTGTTGATCAGTTAAATCAGGAGGAAGTGACTACCATCATTTTGGGGCCAGGCCATTAAATCAGTCAGGAGGTATAGCAAATATTAAACTGTTTTCTAATGTCACTACTTCATTTGGCATATGAAATAGTGATGAAAGAGACTGAAACTAACATTCTGGTACCCTTCCCAAAACTGTTTATGAAAAGGAATTGGTAATTTACCATTGGTGGGTTTGACATGTTAGAAGTTTTTTTTATTTTGTATTTTTTTTTTGTTATGAATCAGTGTATAGCCACTGACATCCATTTATCTGGCTGTTGTGATTTTTCTACAGTTGTTGTTGTTATAGCGCTATTATATGGATACTGTTTTTTAAAGGTATTTCAAACTCTTTAATGAGTAACAGTGAAGTTGTCTGGAAGGCAGGCCCTGCATTTTTATGATTGTCTCCTCCTGCTAGGCTAATTTTTCATGATTGCAAAGTAAGTATTCAGTTTAGCTGGTAGTTTTTTATGGTATAAAAGTCACCACAATCATGTACTAATACATTTTATCATTAAATTAATTTCTAGAAACCCAAGATGAGACGTGTCTGGTATGTGTTAGTTGGATAGGAAGTTGTAGGTTTGGGACTACTGTTTTGCAATCCTGAATGGCTGTGATGGTATCAACAAATTGAGTGTAGACAACGGATCATTTTCAGAAGTTTCTTATCAGTTAAATAGGGGATTATTTGATATTTGGTGATCGTAAGTGGTTTGACATGTTTCAGAAATTAATGTCAAAAATTCACATCAGAGCTACACCTACTTGGTAATAGATTCCAAGAAATGTATCCATTACAAGAGCACATAGCAATCTAAAGTTATAATTGATTGGGGACCCTATAAGTAAGCAGTAATGCTAAGTATGTCATGATGTGCATTATAGTGGCATGACTCCCAAGGGATGTTGTAAGGCCCAAATCCAAATGCATGGCAACATCCACCTCACCTTTGGAAGATTTATTTCTCTATAATAACCATGCGAGTTAAAGGTGAGCATGCTGAAGCTTTTTTATAAGGTGCTTATATGAAGTAGGGGAAAACTGAGGGTTAAATGAAAATGAAAGATGAGTATTTTATAATAAACACAAAATTGTAATTGAACTGTTTGACATGGAAGCATCTTAACTGTCAAGTTAAATTAGAAGAGAACTTAACATTGGGAAAGGCAATGCAAATTGCTAGAGTGGCTGAATTAATGAAGGAACAATTTTTAACAGTAACACTGCCATGGCAAATTATATCTGTTTTAGACAAAATGCACATAATATAGCAAGATTAAAAAATATATAATGTTGGCAAGTATCAGGGTCAAAGTAACTAAGCATATGCAAGAAAAAAGTGAATGTATCATATTAGTCAGAATATTGTGCAATAGTAGGCAGAATGCATAAGAAATCTGAAAGACTGGAAGGTCATTTATAAAACTTGGGAAATTAAAGAAATATCAGGGACATCAAAGCTTAAATATTGCTTTTATAATGTTAAGTTGCTAGACTTTGTTGCACTACTAGTATGCATTTGCTGAAGGATATGAAGTCTGATAAACTCAAATGTGTTTCATTGAGTGATTGAAGTTGTTGTTGGTAAAAAGCAGATTATGGACAAAGTTTAAGTTTGCTATTATACATGTTGGCAGACTGTTTTACATTATGATGACATTTGAAACTCTTGTCTTGATTCAGGTTGTAAATATAAAAGCCTTTGATGCATTTTAAATTTTAGTTGCTTCAGTAAAAAAAGAGGTGAGAAAACAGAGAAAGCAGGGTTTTATGTTGGTGCTTGAGGGCAAGGAAGTTGCTTAGAATTTTTAGCTATTCCCTGCCTGTCTCCTCATTTTGTCTTGTGAGGTGCCACACCTCTTCATATGTGCATAGATACATATGAGACTAATGACCACCAGGGCCTTTATATGCCTAGGCATATAATCCAACCAAATTGTCCCTATGTGTCATGAGTTTCTCGAAGTTATAGGGAATATGTTAGTTTGGGCATTACTGTCTGCCTCTGTCTGTGAATTTCTGATTTCCCTTTCATTGCTCAAGGTATTGCTTAAATAGGGTTAGGGACGGACTCTACTTCACATGGATGGGAACCTGTTCCAGAGCATGGGAATCCTCTAAAACTCATATCTGAATCGCCAGCATGCCTTATTTATGTCACAAGTAAAATTTAAATCCTTGGATCTAGTGGTTCTGATGTTGCTTATTGTCTGAATGTGCAAAAGGTCCATCAGAGCTGGCTCCAAGGATGCCTTGCATGCCAGACATAGATCACTGCTCAATAACCTGTAGGAGACAGAGTAGAGAGACAGAGCTTTAAGGCAATCTGTATAGGACAATGTAATTTTACCCTGGATTCTCCTGATAAGGAACTTTCATGGGCATTTCAACTGTTACATATGTCTGGTCAGGTACACGTCACAGGGGGCATTATACTCAGTTATGGGTCTGATAAAAGTAAGTGGCAACATGACTTCCTGGGACCTGGATACCAAACCTTTACTTATAAGTTTGGTGACATGGAATGATTTTCTTACTATCTTGGCCAAATGTTGGTAAATTCCAAATTACTGTCTACATATACTCCCTGATCTCTGACTACCGGGTCAGCTCTGAGGACAGTCTTAATGATGGAGGATTTAACCTGGGTGGCCATTTTACCAAAAGGGACTATAATGCATTTCTCCGCAGTGTGTTTAAGAATGTGACTTTGCAAACAGTCATTTATCTGTGTTAGACCCTATTGTGAGATGTTTGTGTCATGGGGTGAATCTATGGTAGTTCCCAAGTTCCAATCATCTGTGAGCTTGGTTAGCCAAAGGCCCTTTAACATTAGCCTTTACCTCAAAGAAGTAGATGCCAAATAGGAGTGGTCCCAGTACAGAACCCTATGGTACCCCTCTGGTGACTGTCTCTTAGTTGAGTTGGTATCACCAATTCTAACTTCCTGCATTCTGTCTCTGAGCCAGATGGCAATCCAATGAGTTATGTAGGGGGTTATGCCCAGTTTGGTGATTTAGTCAAAGATACCAGAGAGAGGTGCTGTACTGAACACCTTAGCCAGGACCATGTAGGTGGTATGCATTACTTTTCCTCATCCATTGCCTTGGCGACCTTCTCAAAGAAGTATTTGCTGCTACTTTTCACTGTTGCAAAGCAATCTGTTCTGCTTGTTCTGGTTTTCTCACCAATCAGTGTTAAAATAACTGATTTGTTAGCTGTTTAAAACATTCTTTAGAGTCTCCTTGCTGATTCCCTGCTGCTTAAAACATTTTTATACTGTCATACTGCTATTTTTCTGCAGTGTTAAACATTCTCTAGTGTTTTCCACTGAAACTAGGGTAGCTAATAACTGTAGCACAGTAGCATAGTCCAGATTCAGGTTTGATGCACCTGCGTCTGTTTGTAGTTTTTGTTTGTTCTGAGCACATTTTTCAGGCCATCATTGAATGGAAAGGGCCTTTCTGTACTCAGTGAGAGAAGTGTGCTAAATGAAACTTCTCTAGTGAAGGGTGGTTGGTCTAGGGCTTGGAGTAAGCATCCTCATTGGTCCTTCTGAACCTTCTAAAGTTTATTTTTCAAGTTTTTAAGCTTCTGGTATGTAAGCCCTGCAGTTGAGCAGGTTTCTGCTTGATTGAGAGTTGTGCAGCATTGTGCTCTCCTGCTCATTAGTATAGCCCTCATCTGTAGTACTTTTCCAGTCAAAGAAATACTTTTAGTGAGGTTTAACCTATTAAACCCCAGCACCCCCCTGCAGAAATATCCATCCACTGAGCTCATCCTTGATCAATCCTGAAAGGCCCCCCCTTTGGGATAACAGTCTTCAACGTAGCGTTATGGGCAGTTGGACTACCCTTGTTTCTCCTGTCAACCTTGTTGAATTGGGTCTCTTCAGGCAGTGTGGCAATTACTATTGTACACTTAAAACCCTCTACTAATAATTCATTCTAGTACAGAGTGCAAGAGATGCAGCTACCCCAAAAATCTTAAATCCATGCTCTCGTGCACTTGAAACAGTAACACTGAAGAGGTTGTCAACCCACCCACAGCTATTCATGCATATAGTACCACTACTCATGCACACAGTATGCATCAAACACAAAAATCAACATACATGGAGATTCTCTCAATAAACTTATTGAAACACCAGAGATCTCCAAAACACAAGACTGCTAGATCTAACAGTTCTCACAGCATTGATGGCACATAGAAACATCAGTGTGTCATTTACCTGATGCCCCACATAATAGGATGGACAAGGAGAAAGTCTTGGTAAGCTGCCTGTCCAGTGCCAGGATTCATCAGGTCACACATGCATTTAGGTCTCTCAGCAACAGGTACTATTATGACTCTGTCATAGTTCAGATTGGAGTGAACAACGTGAGATGTACCTCACTGGACTATATGAAGAGAGGCATTATTCAGCTCTCTGAGTATCTGTCCCAGACAGGTATGTTCTAGCTTTGAGCAGCTTACTACCCTTACCTAAAATGATGCAACAGTATAAACAAAAAAAAAAAATGATTGGTTTCAATAATTGGTTTAGTTTTGCTGTCATTCAAAGGGGATCCAGTTCCTGTCAGCCTGGGAAGCCATGGTCAACAAACCTCACTGCTTTGCCAGAGACAGTTTGCACCTGACACTACTAGGCTTTCAGTTGCTGGCAAACGTTCTCGCCTCCCCATAGTGCCTTTTTAGGCAAAGTCTCGATAACAAACTTACTGATGTGAAATTTGCCAATTATAACAAAATACCAAATGCCAAATACTAGGAGCTTAAACCTAAAACTGCACTCCTGAAGCACTTATACCACCGGAAGATGTAGATGTCTGTGCAATCACAGAAACTTGGTTTAAGGCCAAAAAAACAGTACCCTGGCCTTGCAAGGCTACAATGCCTTCTCTTCCTTCAGACTGCAAAGCAAACACATGAAAACCAAAGTAGGTGGTGTTTCTATCTATATTAGAGATAAATTCACCTCCTGTCTAGTTAGACTGAACAACTCCATGGAGTAACTCCAAGTTCAGGCTACAAAGGGTAAGACCCGTATTCAAGTCATAGCCAGCTATAGATCCCTGTGCATGGGTCATGAACAGTCTGATTATGGGGGATTTCAATTATCCCACCATCAAATGGGAAACCTACACTCGCCCAAAAGTTCCTTGACTTTGTTAACTCAAATCTCTCAGGAGAGAACACTGGAAGCTGAGCCTTGGACATGCCTGAATAAAAAACTATTTTCCTCTAGATAAGTGAGGAAAGTGAGTACAAGAGCTGTTTTTCTCTAAGCAAGTGAGGAAAGTAAGTACCAAAACTGTTTTCCTCTAGGTAATGAGGAAGGTTGAGCACTGTAGTAATTAGTAGCTTATTACGTGCTTACAACAAGTTCTGAACAAGTGCTTATCACGAATAAGCAAATTCAGGTGTTAAAACTAAGAATCTGTATCTGGACGAAACTAGTTACAGGAAAGGGGGGAAACAAGTGCAAATTAGGGCTTTTAAATCAGAAAGTTGAGAGAGATGGAAAAACTGCCCAAACGGCCAATAAGTACAATTTCTGGGCCAGAACCACTCCTTATGTGGTAGATAGGTTACCTAGTGCTTACCACTCCCACTGATAAGCTAGAATGCTTCTCTCCAACACAAAAAGCTTTGGGGGCTCAGAAACTTACATACACTCCCGGATACAGCAAATCTGAATCTGGACTACACTAGTTACAGGAAAGGTAGGAAACAGGATTAGATTTATTTATTTTTTTATACACAAAAGTAGCTAAAACAGCAGTAAAAACAATTCAAATGCAGTGCAAGCTAGCACACTTAAGTATGTGCAATGTTAGACCAAACAGTTTAAAAAAATGAAATTAAATTAAAAATGACTAAAACAAGTGCAGAAGGAGTCTATTTGGTAGAATGAGGTAAAGAGATGGGACTGGGGTGAGTGTCCCAGATCAAATCTACAGTGGGGGCGGGCAACTGCAAAAGTCTCCAAATTTAAACAAGACAGGAATAGTGAGGGTGGGGAGGAAAAAAGCAACACCTTCAGCAGAGATCTGAAAAACTATACAGTGAAGCAAAAATAACAGTGCACAACTCTAAAGTCAGCCAGCAATGATATAAAATTAGTCAAGCAACAATTAACAGTACACAACTCTGAAGTACCAGAAAAATATAATTAGCTCTGTATATCTCCAGATAGTTTGAAGAGCACTCTGTCAGGACACAGGAAGGCTCCAGCAATGATATGCCCTGGAACAAATTGTCGATATTCCGATGAGAGGAACAAATATACTAGATGTGATCCTCACTAATATGCCAAACAGATGTACTATCCAACTGCCAGACCTTCATTAGTTAAATATGACCACAAATCAGTTACCTTTGAGCTGGCACTAACACCAGAACTCACAGGGTGAAACCAGACTAAAAATCTTCACCAAGATAAACTATACCCTTCTAGGTGAAGAAATAAATGCATTCCAACCTCCACCCCCAGCTTAAAGTGGGAACTATACCAAAGCTTACACTAAAGCCTTGTACAATCACTTGCATAAGTGTATAGACTTGGTTGTACCAGAAAGAATCAGAGCCAGAGCCCCAAGCAAAAAACAACCCACCATTGTGGACATCCAGCATCAACAAACTTTATAATAAATGCAAAAAGTTGCTGTCCAAGAAAACAAAGGTGAGGCCCCAACAATGGAAAAGCACCCTTGTTAGCCTCAACAGGCAAATAAGACAAGTTGTCAAATCCTCTACAGGGTCTTTTGAGAAAAAACATAGCAAGCACAGACAAGGATAACCAAAAGGCCTTTCACAAGTACATATGCAGCCTAAAAGGTAGGACCAAAGTATGTGCAGAACTAGTGACTAACAGTATCACTCACACTGATCTCACAAATGCAGCAAACCTACAAGCGGATAGGGTTGGTGAAAAATTCTCTCCCTGTTCCTCGCCAAACTTATCACAAACTGTCTCCCACTCCCCCCCACCCCACCCCACCCTACAGATCTGAAGAACAGGTCATCAAAGCCAAATACAAGGCAAAATACACAGACTCTATGGGACTAGATGGCATCCCAGGCTGTTTCTAAACAGGCTTAAACATGAACAAGCATCACTATTAAGTACCCTTTTCAATTATAGCCTGACCACAGGCTTTGTTCCTGTGGAATGGAGAAAAGCAACAGTTATTCCCCTTCGCAAAGGTAGCCTAGAAACAGACCCTGGGAATTATAGACTCATAAGCCTGACCAACCTCATCTGTAAGGCCATGAAGCATTTCATTATGGACCTCAAAAAAATAAAGACATAGGAGACCTCCAAATTCTGGATACAACCCAATTCAGCTTTGTCAAGGGCAGATTGTGCATATTAAATCTGGTGTATTTCTTCAAAAATGTGACCAGGGCCATTGACGAGGGCAAATCTGTGCACACAGCATACTTCAACCTGGCTAAGGCTTTCAACACACTCCCACACTCGGGCATTACTTATAGCAAACTGAATGTGAACCCCATTGTTGTAAGATGAGTTGCAAACTGGCTCAAAAAAACAGACACACACTACCAAAGTAAGAGACTCCACATCAGCCAACAGATCTGTCACCAGTGGGGTCCCAGAGAGGTCAGTGCTGGGCTCCTACTGTTTAGTAAATACTTTTCAGAAGTTCAGCTCAAAACTAAGGAGTTGTGTCTGACCAAGTTTGCAGAAGACAGCAAACTGAGTGCAATTATTGAATCCCAAAATGATGTCAGCATACTCAAGGAGGGTCCTCTGCAGACCAATGACTGGTGTCTTAGTCACAGTTTCAAACTGAATGCAAAGCAATGCATCATCATTTCCTTTGGCACAAACAATATCCCTTCACACTATCATATCAACAACAATACCATAAGTACCCATGAAGTGGTAAGGGATCCAGGATCATAGGTTGACTACAACCTTAACTTCGACCACCATGTGTCTACTATAGTAAGGAAGGCTTTCTATGCAGCACACATGATTAGTAAAGGCATTGCCTTGAGAGCAAAGGAGGTTATAACCCCTCTATACTCTGCACTAATCTGGCCCATAATTGAGTATAATGCCCCATTCAGCATGTAGCATACAAAGCATCTGCAGCGATTGGAGAGATCTCAGATGTTTCGAACAAAGTAGATCAAGAGACTCCAGCACATGCTTAATACTAAAATCCCTGCCACTATACTTTATGTCATATAGACTCCTTAGGGGAGACTTATTCCTGGCTTACACAGCAATCTCAGACCCAAACTTAAACTTGTTGCATATTATTTAATCAATGAACAAAAGAGCAAAGCGAGTCCCAAAAGAACCTCCGGAACCAAATCAATGATGTTAACGTATTTTATTAAGAACATTTTCGCTTCTGTGCAACAGGAGCTTCTTCAGACAAAAAAAAGAACGCCAAAACACCGTTTAAATTCTAAAATTTTAGCTGACATGATGTCATTTCCTTAACAACCAAGATGGTAACTAAAAACATCATTTAAAAGAAAGAATGTGTATGCATTACTATCAACATAAATGACCAATATGTGAACGTATTGGAAATATTAAAAATATGTTTTAACCACTCCAGTAACCAAGAAAAATATTATAAATCAATTAATCTAGTAAAAACTACCTAACAGTAAAACACCTTTTTACAGGTTTAAATGTCATAAAAACATGTTAGAAAAAACATTACATAAAAAAGCCTGACTGCGCAAGAAAAAACAGGTATAATCCCATATAAAAAACCTACTTTTAACAAGTAGATGCACAACTAAGATCTAAGATAACTTTTGTATTTTAAAATGACAGAAATATTGCAGGCTTCATTTAACCCAGGGGGAGAAAAAGCATTTAATAACAGTTGCCATTCCAACTCTTTTATTTCAAGCAAAAGGGGTTGGGGCCCCCCTCTAATCCCAACCTTAACAAGGTCAATACCCATAAAACAAAAACTGTGCCCAACATGATCTATAATATGCTTCGAGAGAGCATTATCAGCTTTTTTATTTTTTATAGCATAATTGTGTTGGTAGACACGGTCCCGTAACCTACGGTCCGTCTTCCCAACATAAAATGCAGAGCAACAGTTACAAAATGCAATATAAACCACTGACCTAGTATCACAATTGATCTTGTGGTTGATGTTAAATTTTTCGCCTTTTATAGAAAAAGAACTCCCTACCCTCAAGAGTCTACACCAGTTACAGGCCCCACAGGAGTACGTCCCAGTTTGTCTAGATGTAGAATATAGGAAATCTCCTGCTTGCAACAGCTCTTTTAAATTCTTACCCCTTTTAAACACAAAAGAGGGAAAGGGGCCCAAAATCTCAGATAGGGAGGCATTATTTAAAATAAAGTGCCAGTTCTTCTTAATAATGGAACACATATTATTAACATGCCTATTATGTGTAATAATTAAACTGGTCTTGAAATCACGCGTTAATGCGAGTTGACCGTGGAGGGGGTTGCTAGATTCATGTTGGGTGGGTACGGATTCCATACTGTAAGAGGACATTTCCAAATGTTCAGTAACATCCAAAGTACCCTGTTTAGTGCCTTGAAGAAGGGACTGATAAAATCCCAAATCTCTTTTTAAAGAGACTTCTTCAATTAAATTGTCTAGTAGCTCCCTAGGGTATCCCCTGTTCAAAAACATATTCCTAAGGGTGGAACACTCGTTTTCAAAGGCCGCTAAAGTGTTACACATACGTGTAGCTCTGACTAACTGGCCTTTGACAATTGACTTCTTTTGTTTCCAGGGATGATTGCTTGAAAAATGTAAGAAAGCATTACAGTAAGTAGACTTCCTAAAGATACTAGAAAGAAGTCGATTATTGTGGAAATCTTTGACTAGTTTAACATCAAGATAATCAATCTCACTGACTGAAAAATGATGAGTGAATTTTAAAAAAGTACATGACTCATTCATATATTTAATCAAACTTGTAACAGTCTCCAAGTTACCCTGAATGAGTACAAAAACATCATCTAAAAAACGTGTGTAAAATTTGATTACGTCTTTGAACTGAGAATTGTTTAAAAGGAAGGTTTTTTCCCAATAGGCAACCACTAAATTAGCCACACTGCCTCCACAGGGGGAGCCCATGGCAATTCCCCTTTTCTGCAGATAGTGGCAGTTATTAAATATAAAAAAATTAGAAGATAAAATGAAGTCGAGGAGAAGAATAACATCAATTTCATCTTTCAGGGCGTTTAAATCTACCAGCATAAGCTCAACCCATTCCACTGCCTCTTGATGTGGTATGGACGTATATAAGTCCACCACATCGATGGTTAAAAAGTTGAAAGACGGGTTGAAAGGGATGTCATTTATGGACTTTAAAAAAGACCAAGAGTCTTTACAAATTTGAGGTAGTAGCTTATGATATTTACCAAGGATGTGATCAACAACTTTAGCACAAGGGTGGGTAATGGAACATCTCCCGTCCACTAAAGCTCGCATCGGTGGATCTGACAGGTTCTTATGGATTTTAGGGATCCCAAACATAACTGGTACTCTGGGGAAAGAGATGTTTATAAAATTGAAGGTATCGATGTTAACCCTCCCTTCAATAAACAAATCCCTAAAATAACCTTTGATCCTGTTGTATTGGCCTGATGTCTCATTTAAGGATGAAACTTCATAAGCAGTAGAGTTCAATACCATCGACATTCTTGAAATATGGTCGTCCTTGTCAAAAATGACAAGGCCCCCACCCTTGTCTGGTTTTAAAACCCTAATTGGTAGATTACGTAAATTTTTCAAACTTGATCTTTGATCAAATGAGATGTTACTTTGGTTGTCAAACCATTTAATATTTTCAAAAAGTTGTCTAAAATCAAGTTCACAAACATACTCAAAGGTGTGCAAAATGGGATGTAACGGAGGATTAAAAGCACTTAACAACTTAAATGGAGGTTTATCCTTTGTTGAGTCACCATTAAACAACACCTTGAGATTTAAGCTACGTACAAAACAGTTAAAGTCTATTAGGAGCTTAGATAAATAAATCTAAGGGCTTGCTTATCCTAATTTGGTCAAGAATACTAATGGGACCAAAAATCTGCCTGAAACACACACTAAAGGTATCAATGACAGAGGTGAAACTCCCCCTACTGCTGTCCAGGATGAATACGACAATGAAATCGATGATGGCGATGAAGGTCCATCCTTTCAGGAACCAAGGAGGAGCAACAGAATTAAGGCTAATTACAACAACCATGGCAACTGCCTTAATTATAGAGGCCAACAAAAGCCTTTTTTAGGGCACAAGAACTACCAGCGACAAAACAATCGGAACAAATTCAAATAGAGCCCACTATTGGGTCTATGGTGGCCTCCCCTGTTAAACCTACCATTTTGACTAATATCAAGGGAGATTTCACCGTTTATAATTTCTCCGATGTCAATATAGAACAAGATCTAATTGAACTTCTGGCCTTTGGCCTGTCGTTTGTTCCTGACCAGAAGATTTATTTATCTAAGCTCCTAATAGACTTTAAATGTTTTGCACGTAGCTTAAATCTCAAGGTGTTGTTTAATGGTGACTCAACAAAGGATAAACCTCCATTTAAGTTGTTAAGTGCTTTTAATCCTCCGTTACATCCCATTTTGCACACCTTTGAGTATGTTTGTGAACTTGATTTTAGACAACTTTTTGAAAATATTAAATGGTTTGACAACCAAAGTAACATCTCATTTGATCAAAGATCAAGTTTGAAAAATTTACGTAATCTACCAATTAGGGTTTTAAAACCAGACAAGGGTGGGGGCCTTGTCATTTTTGACAAGGACGACTATATTTCAAGAATGTCGATGGTATTGAACTCTCCTGCTTATGAAGTTTTATCCTTAAATGAGACATCAGGCCAATACAACAGGATCAAAGGTTATTTTAGGGATTTGTTTATTGAAGGGAGGATTAACATCGACACCTTCAATTTTATAAACATTTCTTTCCCCAGAGTACCAGTTATGTTTGGGATCCCTAAAATCCATAAGAACCTGTCAGATCCACCGATGCGAGCTTTAGTGGACGGGAGATGTTCCATTACCCACCCTTGTGCTAAAGTTGTTGATCACATCCTTGGTAAATATCTTAAGCTACTACCTCAAATTTGTAAAGACTCTTGGTCTTTTTTAAAGTCCATAAATGACATCCCTTTCAACCCGTCTTTCAACTTTTTAACCATCGATGTGGTGGACTTATATACGTCCATACCACATCAAGAGGCAGTGGAATGGGTTGAGCTTATGCTGGTAGATTTAAACGCCCCGAAAGATGAAATTGATGTTGTTATTCTTCTCCTCGACATCATTTTATCTTCTAATTTTTTTATATTTAATAACTGCCACTATCTGCAGAAAAGGGGAATTGCCATGGGCTCCCCCTGTGGAGGCAGTGTGGCTAATTTAGTGGTTGCCTATTGGGAAAAAACCTTCCTTTTAAACAATTCTCAGTTCAAAGACGTCATCAAATTTTACACACGTTTTTTAGATGATGTGTTTGTACTCATTCAGGGTAACTTGGAGACTGTTACAAGTTTGATTAAATATATGAATGAGTCATGTACTTTTTTAAAATTCACTCATCATTTTTCAGTCAGTGAGATTGATTATCTTGATGTTAAACTAGTCAAAGATTTCCACAATAATCGACTTCTTTCTAGTATCTTTAGGAAGTCTACTTACTGTAATGCTTTCTTACATTTTTCAAGCAATCATCCCTGGAAACAAAAGAAGTCAATTGTCAAAGGCCAGTTAGTCAGAGCTACACGTATGTGTAACACTTTAGCGGCCTTTGAAAACGAGTGTTCCACCCTTAGGAATATGTTTTTGAACAGGGGATACCCTAGGGAGCTATTAGACAATTTAATTGAAGAAGTCTCTTTAAAAAGAGATTTGGGATTTTATCAGTCCCTTCTTCAAGGCACCAAACAGGGTACTTTGGATGTTACTGAACATTTGGAAATGTCCCCTAACAGTATGGAATCCGTACCCATCCAACATGAATCTAGCAACCCCCTCCACGGTCAACTCACATTAACGCGCGACTTCAAGACCAGTTTAACTATTACACATAATAGGCATGTTAACAATATGTGTTCCATTATTAAGAAGAACTGGCACTTTATTTTAAATAATGTCTCCCTATCTGAGATTTTGGGCCCCTTTCCCTCTTTTGTGTTTAAAAGGGGTAAGAATTTAAAAGAGCTGTTGCAAGCAGGAGATTTCCTATATTCTACATCTAGACAAACTGGGACGTACTCCTGTGGGGCCTGTAATTGGTGTAGACTCTTGAGGGTAGGGAGTTCTTTCTCTATAAAAGGCTAAAAATTTAACATCAACCACAAGATCAATTGTGATACTAGGTCAGTGGTTTATATTGCATTTTGTAACTGTTGCTCTGCATTTTATGTTGGGAAGACGGACCGTAGGTTACGGGACCGTGTCTACCAACACAATTATGCTATAAAAAATAAAAAGGCTGATAATGCTCTCTCGAAGCATATTATAGATCATGTTGGGCACCGTTTTTGTTTTATGGGTATTGACCTTGTTAAGGTTGGGATTAGAGGGGGCCCCCAACCCCTTTTTCTTGAAATAAAAGAGTTGGAATGGCAACTGTTATTAAATGCTTTTTCTCCCCCTGGGTTAAATGAAGCCTGCAATATTTCTGTCATTTTAAAATACAAAAGTTATCTTAGATCTTAGTTGTGCATCTACTTGTTAAAAGTAGGATTTTATGGGATTATACCTGTTTTTTCTTGTGCAGTCAGGCTTTTTTATGTAATGTTTTTTCTAACATGTTTTTATGAAATTTAAACCTGTAAAAAGGCGTTTTACTGTTAGGTAGTTTTTACTAGATTATTTGATTTATAATATTTTTCTTGGTTACTGGAGTGGTTAAAACATATTTTTAATATTTCCAATACGTTCACATATTGGTCATTTATGTTGATAGTAATGCATACACATTCTTTCTTTTAAATGATGTTTTTAGTTACCATCTTGGTTGTTAAGGAAATGACATCATGTCAGCTAAAATTTTAGAATTTAAACAGTGTTTTGGCGTTCTTTTTTTTGTCTGAAGAAGCTCCTGTTGCACAGAAGCGAAAACGTTCTTAATAAAATACGTTAACATCATTGATTTGGTTCCGGAGGTTCTTTTGGGACTCGCTTTGCTCTTTTTTTCATTGGTTTTGTTTTTGTTTCGACTTTACTATATTATTTAATCAAACAGAACTAGAGATACCCATTCCAGGGATGTAAATATTGCCTGAAATGTAAATAGGACTTCTAGAGGGAAAGTTTCAGCTCCCAGCAACTACCTCATCTTTGGAATAGTCTGCCAATTCATGTAAAGCAGAGCACCTCTATGACACTGTTTAAGAGGATACAAAAAGAAAGCCCAGCACCAGGGACTCAAGCAATTAATCCATTTATTTCACCTTGGTTCAGACTGGTTTCGGCAACATGCCTTCCTCAGTCCAAAACCGGTCTGGACTAAGGTGAAATAAACTGATTAATTGCTTGAGTCCCTGGTGCTGGCCTTTCTTTTGGTATGCTGTTGGATTAATTTTGCCGGTCGTACTTGCTAGCTCGACTAGGAGGGAGTGTCATTGTTTAAGAGGAACCTGGATAAGTGGATAGGGCAGAGTAAATTGTTACCCACAACTCTCCATGACATGGGCAGTTATAACTAAATGTATTCTTGGGTATGGACAAGCATTTATATGGTGTTACATTGGGATGAAACGGCGAGGCTTGAAATGACCTCCGGGTCTATAGCCTAGTGAGCTCCTATGATCCTATGATCCTAAGTCATAAAACATAAAAACTAGGGCAGTTTTGACAGAAAACAGCATATACTACCCCTTTACTATCACAACTGAGTTTGCCTTGTATTATATGAAGGTATATTATACAACGTAAACACAGTAATGTTATTAAAGGGGTAGTCAAAACTGCGCTAGTTTTTATGTTGGAAAAAATGAGCACATGCTCAAGGAATGGACATTTATAAAATTAAAAAAAAAGGACAACTAATGCAATATTCAGACACATTTCTCAATATCCTGAGCATGAGTTTGAATTCTTAATTTTAGAGAAAGTAACCTCAGGTATTGGGGGGCCTTTGTCAGTATAACTTGAAAGGAGAGAGTTGATATGGCAACTGTCTCTTAATGCTTATTGTTGGCTGGGTCTAAATGACCTATGTTCAGTTACAAGTATCTTAAAACTAAAGGCACTGTCTAGATAAAATTGACTTTAAAATGGTGTTCATTGTATGACTTATTTTTTTAATTTGTATTCTGAATAGTGCTGCATAATTCTCACAGTTTGTGAGTGCTAGGATATCTATTCATTCTTGTGACTAATGCCACTTATTTTACCAGTTTTATATATATATATATATATATATATATATATATATATATATATATATATATATATATATATATATATATATTTATTTATTTATTTATCTTTATTGCATATTTTACTCAGATATAATATCTGTATTTAGTAAACAGTAATGAATAAGATAGAATATACACTTATATATACAATTTTTGAGATTTCTATACCTTTATATTATCATTTTGAGAACATCTGACTTTATTTAAAGGTTTTTATTGGTGTTTTACTTTTTTATTAAAAGTATATCACTTTAAATCACTGTAGCTAGGTGAACATGTGACTTTTGGAGGGATATTTAAATGCCTGATTTTTAACTTGCATTTTTATCTGATTAAGTCCTGTAGGTAATGGGATGAAAGTGCTTATCTTATGGTATTAAAGTAATTTATGCAGAGTCTTTTCAGTGGTTGTGGCATAATTTTTGTGAATCTGAGAGTGCTACTGACAAAATCCACTTGCTTTCAGGTGAGCAAAACTTTCAAATGCAATACAGCACAGTCAAAGATACTTTTATTTTGCATATGAAGTGGTGATATGAATCACTATCTGAAATATCGCCTGATTTCATCTTAGTTTCAGGCTGTCCAGATATTGTGGTTCACTTTTTCAGCTATATCTCTTGTTGACTTGAAGAAATATGCTGCTGATTTGGCATTAAATTATCCAGAGGACTTCAGTGCCACAGAACTTCTACAAGAGGTTGAAAACTTCAAATTTCATGCAAATGTTCTGTTGCTAGACGTTAATAAAGCCACACCACTCTTGTTCTTTAAATTTATTCACAGACTGAGTTTACAAGAATCTTATCCAAAAATTGATGTTGCATTCAAACGATTTTTAATTTGGTTTTCACAATTGCATCCTGAGAATGCAGCTTCACCAAGCTGAAGTTAGTAAATACATACTTGAGATCCAGTGTATGACAAGAAAGATTATCAAATCTGGCCATACTTTATTAATGTAATTGATGAGTTTTGCTTCTCTTATGGCAAGTAGGGTATACGTATGGGGTCTATCTTATAATATTGACAGATTAAAATGTTGACTCTGACTTGTTTGACACAAAAATGTCAAAATCCAAGTTTCCCAAATGGCCAAATCACAGATTTCTTTCCAATGGAAAAAAATCGGTTGGCCATTCTGTTACACCTGCACTTTCCCTGACTGTAGTGCTGTCTCGGAGTTAGAATCCTTAATTAGAGGGTGTGTGGGGGGCACAGCCCCCCACATTGGGGGGGGGGGCAAAGCCTCCTACTTAAATGTTTGTTTTTGTGTGGCGTTGGTGTTTGGCCTACCGATTTCTTTCCGTTGGAAAGAAATCAATGATTTGTCTGTTCGGGACCTTGGAGTTCGACATTTTTATGTCGAACAAGTCAGAGTCAACATTTTAATCTGCTGATATTATATTATAGAGCCATACTTATGATGTGGATGTGTGAATCCTACAGGAAGACAGAGATAATGTGAAGTTCACTGACATGTTCAAAAGTTTAAAATCATTCCAAAGTGTATAATGTTCAAAACCAGTTCAGAATCTATAAAGCCACAAAAATACTTTTTGTTAAGCCACAAAGAAGAGACTCTAAACATGACAAAGAACAGAAACATTTTGAGTGATACAGTATACAAATGAATCCAACAGAAATCAAAATTCATTGACAGAATTAACTTGCAGAAAGCATGAAGCTTACTGGAAGATGTTTGCAGCTTAAGTCAGCTGAAGTCATATTGGGCAAATCAGTGAAGTTTTTTAGGTTCATAGGTGTGTACTAGTCCAATGACCACTAGGGCCTTTTAAAGCATATCCATGAATCCCAAATCAGTGACACGTTCTGGTACCCTTGATAAGTGTAAACAGGAGCTTGGGAAATTAAACATTTACAAGCAAGAGCCTGGGAGATGAAACATCTACAGTATGACTGTGTCCATTAGAGACATAAGTGCCAAACCAGGGGATGAATTTCCTGTTTCCATCCAATTGTCCAAGTTACAGTTGAATTGAGTTAGGGAGGAACTCAACTTCACATGGATGGGAGCACTGTTCTAATGAAGAGGTAGTCTCTAGAACACATACCTGTATCTCCACTAAGTCTGGGTTATATCACAGGCAAGGTTTAGATCCATAGAAAGAGTAATTCTGGTGCAGTTTGTTTTGCAGATATATAGAAGGTCCATTGGGGCAAGGTCTGACAATGTCTTGTATGCCAGGCTTAGACCTCCCCTCACCAGCGTGTAGGAGACAGACTGCAGAGATAGGGCTTTGAGGTTGTCTGAATATGCCATGCTACTTATGCCCTGTATTCTTTTAGTGAGGAACCTCCCTGAGCAATCCAGTTCTTGGATGTGCTCAATTAGGTACATACCAAAGGCGGCATTCTACTCAATGATAGGTATGATGAATGCTGAATAAAGTTAAACAATGAGTTCCTTGGACCTAGATGCCATACCTTTGTTTATAAGTTGCACAACATATTTCCTCACTACTGTAGACATGTTATTCATATAGGTTAGGTTATCTATCATAGGTTGTTCAGGGCATTTACCAAGCCTAGCCCATCGCTATGTGCCTTATATGGTTTAAACTAGCCCCATTACTTTATGGGGCACTATACCCTTTTAGTATGGTGAGAGTGTGAATAGATAACTGCTGGAGGTAATCCCTGGGTATATCATCATCTCCCATCCATTGGTTGTGCAAGGCCTCACCAGGACCTCGCATTTCTCTGGGCTCTCCCCGGGATTTTAGAGTTCACATGTTCGAGGATTTTTGAGTCTTTGCTCTATCGTCTCCAGGCCGCCCTATTAACCCGTAGTTCGGTCGATGGTGTCGAGTTTAGCCTTCCGCCCTTGTGGCTCCTGATGGATCTAGGGTGAAGCATTTTCATATACATCATTCAATTTAGGGACATGGTATGTTAGGCTAAGGTCACCTCTGGCTTAAGCAGTAGAGTAAGAATATACTAGGAGTTTGGAGCCAGTCGGGCAGCATAGGACAGGATTTTGAGACCCCTTTATCCTTTTGGTGAGAACTTTTTGTGCCTCTCCAGCTGCTGCAAGTGTCGTGGTCAGAACATATTCAATGGGGGGCCATTATGCTGATGATATGTCTGAGTGAGTGATGAGTAAAGGAGAAGATGACCCCCCCTCTAGAGATAGATCCCCTTTCATGATATGATGGGCAATGTAGAAGGTCTTCCTGACTACTTTAGCTACATGGGTGTCGTGATGATCAGACTACTATCAACCTGGGTCCCCAGGTCCCCCCTAACTTCTTGCTCAGTGCTATTTGGTTTGCCTGTTTTGTAGGGTTAGGTTTTTTTCGAAGGAGTCTAGGGTATTTTGGGCATTTTTTGGCATTTAACTTTAGGCGTGCAACTCCACCGTTTTGAGACTCTTCTGAAGATGTTCTATCTGATATCTGTGTGGATGTGTTTTCTACTATGGCTTCAGTTTGCAGTCATCTGCAAATAACCTCAGCTGTACTCTTCCTGTGTTTGCGGAGGAAGAGATGCCCCACAAAGAGTGGGCCTGGGACTGCTGTGCCCTGGACACTGACAGGCTTTGGAGAGTGAGTCTGACAGGCGCCACTCTGACCCTGTGGGTTCTTCTGTCCTCAGCCAGTTTTGCACCCATCTTGTGATATGGGGGTTAACATTTAAGCTCATCAATGGTTTAAAAAAAACTTGACTTTGCCTTCAAGAAAGCCAAACTAAAACAAAGCCAAACTGGGTTGGATCCAAAGTCTGCAAATATGAGGGTCCATATTTAATCCTCCCATTATGATCCTTCCATAGGCTTGCAGATAAGGCTTTGTCAAGCTAATGGCCGGTAATTTCAGGGTCGGTGGGAAGGTACTTTCCAGTGGAAGTGGGGACCACAGTTGCAGGGCGCGCATCTCCCCAGTGTATTGATCCAGAGGTAAGACTTTGATTAAAACAGCTTTAAACCTCATTGAGTTAATTCCTCATTGAGTTGAGCACAGAGCATTACCGGGGACACCATCAAGGTCCCATGGATGCTGTGTTTTGAGCTTGGAGAGCTTTTCTCACTTGGGGGCTTTGGATGTTTGGGGGGCTGTATCCGCTTTGGTATAGATATCTCCTTGGGGGAGGGAGTTTGCACTGAACCTGCTCTGTCCAATATGTGCTGCAAATCTTGTCGGATCAGTAATCTCACTTCTTTTGAAACTAGTTCTGGAGGGATTTTCCGTTTAGGTTTCCCTAGGTTTTTAGCTAAGTTATGATTGTCTTTTGAGTCTTTAGCTTTTTTTATCTTTTCTCTCGAAAAATTCTTTTTTATGATTGATTTTATGAGAGCCTTAGTTTTTACTTATCGCGGATCAAGGGTGTCTTACCTTTAGATCTTTTGCCTCCTCTTTGCAGTCCTTTCCTTGTTTGTTGTAGAGTTTTTTGGCTGTGGGGTCCACCAGACTGACGCCTGCTTTGGTACAAAGAGTCTTTGTTTTGCTTTTTTGATGCCTTTATCCACAGTCCTGCAGGTGCTGGTAGAAGGCATTTGTAAGTGATGATTCAGCTGCTTGAGTACTGTTTTCCCGGTTCGGGGCCTCGGGGCCTTAAACAAGAGTACTTTAGGAGTGTGAAAGTCGCTTTTGTAAAGTTCTTTACTGTGGTCTTTTATCTTTTTTTATGGGTGGTGGGGTGGGATTGTGGAGTAGATTGTGATCTGATCTCACCAGTGGGTATAGAGGGTATATTGTTGAACCATGGTTGCCCCATATGAGTGATGATGAGATCAATCATGTTATCTCCTCTTGTGGGGATGTGACTAGTTTGTTCCATTTGGAGTTTATGTTGATATGAATTCTTTTGGGCTAGGGGTGTTTGGGCTTGAGTAGTGTCTCCCCCCAGTCTATTAGGTAATTGAAGTCACCCTAGTATGATGGTGTTTGGTGATACATTTATCCCCCTCTAGTGTTTTCAGGAAGGCCATGTGAGGGTTCCTGAGTTTGTGAGGGTGCTGTAATGCATGGCAATTTGCAGAGCAGTCTGTGTGGGTGTCTTTCTTGATACCCCTCTCCCTTGATGAGATTGGGATTTTCCTCGCTTGGGGATGGTTGAGGTAAAACGGATGGGCGCTGGGGACATGACATGAGAGCTTTGAACAGGGTTGGCCTGCTCCAGCACAGACATGTTCAGCATACTGGTACTTTCTCCAGCCTCGAGTGGAAGGGCCTTGGAGCGTACATTTGAGATTTAGACTTCTGGCATTTTAGGGTTTTACCCATAGTTTTTTTCTATTTTGTGTTTTTAGATTTTGCCCTTGTAGCAAGAGCCTTTGCCAAAAAGGCAGAGCCGGCAGGGCAGTCGCGAATCCCAGGATGACAGGTCCCAGCCATGGCTGCTCAGAAGCCTGGCATGCACAGCCTGGCGGCCAGGCAGCATGATACTGGATCAGACAAGTCTCCAACCAGTAAGCTGTTCAAGCCAATTGTTAGCCAATTGTCTTGTCTCATCATTGTTGCATCATATGTGTGCATCTAGGGGTGGAAGGCAGGGTGCTGCTCAGGTCTCTGTGCTACCTGCCATCAGAGCTGGTTCATGTAGTCTCCTTTCATGTAGTCCAAGGAGGTACGCCAGGTGTCGCTACACCAGCGTGACAATGACTGAGCAATATATTTGTACTGATGTTGAGAGACCTGAGTGCTGCTCTGCGGCGCCTATTCAGCCTCGATTCCTGTTGACTGTGACTCACTCAGTACTCAGTTCAGGATGGACCAGTGTGTCAGTGACTGTGTCAGTATGTGTCACTAGTGTGTCTCTGTGTGTGTTTGTGTTTGGGCTGATGGACTGTGTGACTGTGAGGTCTATGTGTTGCAGGTGTTGCTTGTGGTGAGGGTGTATGTGGTGGGTGTTTAATGGTGTGCTTTTTGTGCTTGTTTTTTTTGTGTCTTTTTTGATTTTGTTCAGAGTTGTGGTAGTGTGTGTTGTTTATGTAAGGTGTATGATTTGAGGTTGGAACTTATGTATGTGTGTGGTGTGTAGTGTAGTGTGTGTGGTAACCTTGGTCTTGCAGTGGTATGTTGAGAGAGTCAGCCTCCAGTTTGAGCCAGAGTTGGTGATTCTCCATTCTAGTTTTTGTATTTTGTTGAGAGGAGAGGAGGGAGGACAGGTAGGAGGTATAACTGACACAATTGCCTCAATATTCTTAGGTTCACCAGCTGAGCAGGAGAGCAGGAGAGCAACTGATCCCAACTCATGCTAGAAGAATAGAAAAAAACTTTAAAAAAAAGATCCGGGGGGGATGGTGACGAGGAAATGGGGGGGGCCTTTTTTTTTCTACTATATCTATGAGTGTAAGGTCAATCAAATAAGTACTGTAGGGAGCAGTGCTAGGTTTAATAGATAGAGAATAGTCTACTTGGAGTCAAGTAGAGATGATTTTAGTTATAGGATACGCTATGATTTAGAGTAGTTAGTATAGTAGAAGAAGTAGTTTTAAGGGAAAATTTGAAGAGTGTAATTTAGGTAGCCCAAATAGTTTAAATCTGCTTAACTGGCGCTGCCCTAGTGTGCAACAGTAGCAGGTCCGCGCAAACTCGTGATGGTCAAAGGCAAGGTTACTGTCTATGTGTGTTCCCATGTCCCTGACTACTGAGCTGACTCTTAGGGATGTGTTTTAAATATGATATTTAACAGGGTTGGATGACTTCCTAAGGATACCATTATGCATTTCTTGGCATTTAGATTTAGTAAATGACTCTGACTCAAGTTACTTGTCTATGTTAGCCCTTCCTAGAGAACATTAGTGTTGGTGGGGGTTTTATAATAGCTCCTAATTTGCAGTCATCTGCAAAATTTGATCAGGCAGAGGCCTTTGACATTGGACTTGACTTCAGAGAAGTAAAAGTAAAAAAGGAATGATCCTAGGTCAGTCCCTGAGGGACTCCACTTATGACCGACCTGCTTGAAGTGGTGGACTCTCCTATTGGTATACTCTCTAGTTCTGCCTTCTGCCTGTCTGTGTCATGTCTGTGAACCAGCTGGCATTACACCCTGGTAACATATGGTTTTACACATAACCTCTTAGGTTTATCAACAATGCTTGAGTGGGGTATTGTGTCAAATGTTTTGGACAAGTCATGGTAGGCTGTGTGAACCATTTTTCCTCATCCATTGATTCTGTGACCTTCTCAAAGAGGTCCACCAGGTTGAATAGGCATGACCTGCCTTGAAAGAAAACAAATTGGGCTGGGTTTACTGTTTGGAAGTTTCCAATATCATTATTGATAATTTCTATGATAATAATTTCCATGGCTTAGCATACGTGACAGTTGAGACCTATGGGTCTGTAGTTTCCAGGGTCTGTAGATGGCACGCATTTGTGCAGAGTGATGACTGTTGCTGCTCTCTATTAATGAGCATATAGCTTGTTTGCAGGCTATGGTTAAATAGCAAATACTAAGGGCCTGATAGGACATGTTTCATGCCACTTAGAAAGCATCCTAGGATAGGTTTCATGCTATTTAGAAGGCATAGAGGGACATTGTCTGAGCCCATTGCTGTAGTGCTCTTGGCCTTAGAGAGAGCATTGAAGATCCATTCCCTAGTCATAGTAGGGAAAGTTATACTTGGTGGTATTTCCTAAGGGAAGATTGAGAGGGAGAGAGGAGTTAAGTTAGAGCTTAATTTGTCTAGCAGTAGGTTTGATATATCTTCTGACTCAGTGTAGGTTGATCTATTAATAATGAGCTCATAGGTTCATAGGTTCATAGGCCGAACACATTTGTGTATTGCCTTTGAAGTTGTAGACCTAGATAAATAATGCTTTGTGGTTGTTATTGACTTGGGAGACAAATTTTACTTCACATTTAGCTTTGTTAAACTTTATTTGTCCTCTGTGTTGTTTGTTTAGTTTGAGAATGCTTTTACCTTACTGGGTACTATGCCTTCTAATTTTTTTCATGATTTAGTCTCTTCTGTTGTACAACCTATTGATGTCATGATTCCGACAGGGTGGTTTATTTTTTTCTTTTTTTAGTTAGCCCTATATTTCTCCCTGGTGGTACAGCTGCCTCTATACAGCTATTTAGCATGTTTGTATAGGGTTTCTGTGAACATTTCCGCATAGGCAGTAGTGTTCTCAGGGTTTAAGATTGCTTGAAAGTTTGGCAGTTTATCACTTAATGGTAGGAAGTTAGCCTTAAATTAGTTTCTGAACATTCCAGGGTTACCTGGGCAACAAGTTTTATTTTTACTTCAAAGGAGAACATTTTGTGGTTTGACCTTACCAGAGAAGGCATCACACTAGGGGGTGAACAGGATTCTCCCATATTAGTGAGAACCTGATCCAGTTTGTTTTTCCCCTGGTTGGCATATTGACAATCTGGTCCATGGAGTTTGCATTTACAAAATCCAGGAATCTCTTTGCACGTTTGGTATTGTACATTATCCCATTTAATACTGAGGTAATTTAAGTAATCTATGAATATGGAATTATCATGGATGTTGAGTGTTTCCAATGAGTTTAAACACATGTTATGGGTCTCCTGGGCCATAGAGGAGAATTTTTATCTTGCAAGGAGGTGGTATGGGAATTTTCCTGTATTTGAATATGGAGAATCTCAAGTACATCATCCCATTTGATCAGCCTTGAGGTATATTTATTTTTGTTGTAAATCAAGACACCTCCACCTTTAATCCCTGTCTGTGTCGTTACTCATCTAAATATCTGAAAGGCATTCTAGCATTTCATGAGCATACCACAAACAAAACCATCATAAAGCTTGCCAGCATTCTGTAGGATCCCAAACCAAGATTTTAGAAGCAATATATTAATTCCAAGTACATGATCATATCTTGAGACTCATATAGAAGCTGCAACTGATGTGACTATCTTTGAATTGGTAAGAGTTAATGATAAGTGTTTTTTTTTTTGTTCTTATCTTCTTCTGCCTTAATCTGCACTGCAGTGCAAGGACTACTATTTCATTTCTTGCGGTTGTGTAGCTAGGGTACACGATCAGCTGATCTAGATCTCTCTTTAATACAATACCAAATTTTTAAAGTTGGCATTGCATTTGTTGTCAAACCTGTGTGCTGTAGCACTCCGTGTGTTGTCTAAACTGTTTACTGCAATGCAAAAGTACAAAAAAAAATAATACATTCTTTTTTTTTTTTTTTTTGTGAGAAGTATGAGTGTCTTAGCTATCCTTGCAGCAGGGTATAAACTGTAGCAACTGATTGTTACACTTGTAGCAAGCAGTTTGCTACAGCTTAATAATAATATATATTTTTTGAAACAAAAACATGATTGCGGTAACACTCCATGTAGGCAAGGCACTATAGCAACTGTTTACTTCCTTTGCAGCAAGGATTTCACTATAATTTAACAATAAGATTTTTTTTTAAACTAAAGAATGAGCACCATTATCGACTGTATCAATTTATTACAGTGAAGTTACTCTTCACTTGAATAGTTGAGGGGATGAGGTGCTGGTATCGGCCCAGGGTGCTTCTGATTTCTTGTAATACTTTCTCTCTCTCTCTTCCTCTTGCATTCTGCAGTAAATGACCATTGTGGACAAGAAGCAGTCCTATACTATGAGCTTTGCAAAATGAACATAGTGTAATACAGTAGACACACACACACACACACACACACACACACACACACACACACACACACACACACACACACACACACACACACACACACACACACACACACACACACACACACACACACACACACACACACACACACACACACACACACAGCATTTGTTTAACTGATAGCCTTCTGTTACATTGGTTAGTAGGTGAACTCTCTTAGTATTTTACTTATGTAAGCTTTAATGGAATATGAAATCCCACAGTAATATTGTAGTCTGTGTTACCAGTGATCTAGACTCTGGAGTTAAAATTATTTGTATTTAAACTTCATTTCTTTCTTTGCAGTATATGACTGCAGAGAAGCAGTCCAATGAGAATACATAAACTAGGATGTTGCTACTGCTGACACCAAATGCAATGAAGTTAGTGATTAGATAAAGAGAACTTTATGTGGTACTAAACCATTTCTGACTACACTATGTCCTTTGGTTATTATTTAATTGGACTTTCACAGTCCACCTGTGATTAAGAATGTATAATTTCCATATATCATAATATAAAAAATGTATATTCATTGTTATGGCTGTATTACTTTTTGTAATGTCCCTTTCCTTGTATTCTGCAGTATATCACTATACTGGAGAAGAGTCAGTTCTGAAAAATACATTGTAAATTGTTGGTACACATTCATGACATTTCTGCTTCACTGATCTTTTCCAACACTGGTGAGCACTAGGTACATTTTATATTTAGTATTTTGCATTTACTCTTTGTAACAAAAAGAAATGACTACAAAAGCCCACAGCAATGTCCATGAGAAGCTGTTAAATTAGTAGCTATGTGTTACTTGTAATTTTAATTTCCATTTGCATGACAAATCTAAATGAAATTTGTTTGTCTTGGCTGTCTCTTCATCGGATACTCACTGTGTTTATTCTGTAGTTAAGTGAGACATTTGGAGAAGCAGTCCTATGTGAATAAAGAAAGGATGTTCTACTAGTACTGCTTTGACCAGGTCCAACAAACTTGAGGAGCACTTTAAAATATTTATCACTAATGGCATGAATAAGCATAAACTGTTTAAGTTAGTTATGTCCCTGTTTAATAGCTTTGCTTTTGTACCTGTAGTCATTTACATGACTTCTGATCTTCTTTATTCTGAAGTACATCTCCACTGAGCAGAATTCCTCTGAGATTTGTTACATGACAAGGGCATTTCCTAGACTAGTTTGACACCCTCACCATGTGCAATGGACTTAACATGTAGGTAAGTAAGATAAATTTAGGTAATCTGATGATTCAATGGTTGTGCATGTACTGAATCTTAAATTTCCATCTGCATGATAACCTCAACCCATATGAGTTGGACAAAATGTGCATTTTTTCAGTTTATTTATTTTTTTAAGTCTGCAAAAGTTTTTTTTTTCTGTTTCTGCAGTACTAGTTCATGTTCATTCACAGTAAATGAAAATTGTGTAGAAGAAGCAACCTTCTACCTTCTAAAAGAAGTTACCTCTGCCTGCAGGCCCAGGTTGTGATGTAACAGTATTGCCATGGAAAAAAACAGAAGTGTTTTCGGCTTTTCCACGGCGATTCAGTGTGCATTGGAAAACAGGAATTTTAAAGTCTCACTGCTTGACAGTGTAGGATGACAAGGCTCAACCCGTGAGTGTCCCACTTTCAACGGGATGGGTGGTAACCGTAATATGTCTGCAACAGCACATGAAGCATCTTCAGCTGCTCATTTGTGGTGCTCAAGGAGACCAGCTATACCAGTACTGTTGGTATAGCATACTGGATACCTGGCAGAGTCAGTGTAGGCTTCACATGTTGTCTTCCCAATCAGTACATCAGGATATCCACAGTACCTCCTCTGTCTCCTATATGTAGGGAACAGGTCACCACTGCCATGTGAAAGCCATGGTATACATCTGCCATGGGAGCCTATCACATCACAGGATGCATCTTACATGACACCAAGCATAATCTTGTAACACCATAAGGAACTGTATTCAAAGGAGGACTGCTTTGTCCCAGTCATTTGATGGATGACCACTGTCACCCCTTTACACTAAGGAGGGGTGTCCCCCACTCAGTTACATGATAGATCCAGCAGCCTAAATAGGCTGTTCTGCAAGGCCATAGCACAGTTTATAGTGAACCCTGTTAACAAGGTCATTGGTGACCTACACACACTCCATCATGCATATTTAGACTTTGTCAAAGAAGGGTTCATGTCTATTACACTTGGTTGACCTCTATGAAACAGTCACCAAGGCCATGGATGGGAGGTGACAGTGCAAACTGCCTACCTTGATCTGCACAAACTCTGTAACAGTATAACCCATATGGTCATTATAGATATAACACTCCCAAGTAAGCATGACACCATATGCTACCATAGGGGTAGCACACCGGTGCGCTGACACAACTCACCTATTCCACATAGGAAAATCCACCTCAAGCAGTTGACCCATAATTAGGTGTGTAACTTGTTGTTCCATGTTTGAGCCTCTGTTATGTGTGATGCACACTTCTGAGGTACATGTAACAGCCATTAGCCTATGTCCGACCATGCTGTGGATGACTGCATGCTGTGTGCTGTCACCAGATTCCCTATTGATGTGGACATCTGCCTAGGACGGTCTTACATAGATACATGACTGTTGCCAGACACATGGCCTCAGGCCGCATACCAGGACATGCAGTGTCAACCCCTTTGGGAAGAGTGACGTCCCCACATATTATCACAGTACTAACAACATCCTAGTCATGCAATCAGTTGTGAGGGAGCTGTGGGCACAGGTCTTTGGCAACATGACATTTCAACACAATGTTGTATCCATTGTAACATAAACCATCTACATGGCCCATGTCATACATAAGGGTATGTCATCAAGGAATATGGGGTATAAACATCCCCGCCTTCCACCCAATAAGGCCCATTCTTGTGTATAATTCCCTGTTTGTCATTCACATCACACAGCACATGCAGCAGCTGGGAACATCACAGAGGTTCTCCACCAGGGAATACCAGGGCATCACATATTTACCATACACTGACACAATATAAGGCCAAAGCTCTACCCAGAGTCATACATACTTCTAAGAGGTGACCTCAGTGTAGCATGCAAGGCAATCACGGACTCTACATTGCTGGGATTGCTGCATGAGTGCAACTCATTCTCCACTCTGTTAACACACACACACACACACACACACACACACACACACACACACACACACACACACACACACACACACGCACACACGCACACACGCACACACACACACACACACACAGACACGCACACACACACACACACACACACACACACACACACACACACACACACACACACACACACCCTCAACCTGGCATGTGACATGAACATGACATGTTTGCAGCTGAAATGTGTGTCCCAGACAATATCCCTGCAGTGGAATGGGCACCCTGTCCACATCAGGCAGGGTAGCTATTTTCACCTTTGCAGGCATAACCTGGTAACTGGATGGATAATTGCACATGCACCCTTGGGATACCACCTGTGTCCTTGTTGGATTGGGGCATCAGGTGCTGCTTTGCATACACATGGGCTAACAAATGGCCTAGGCATATGGTTGCTGAGGGTCCATAGCCTACTAACCTCATATGGTACCAGGAATACCAGATGTGGCCTGAGTGCTGTGAAAGACTGTGTTGTTATATATCCACACCCATCACTGCCTTTGACTGTTGGGTGTCCCCTATGGGCAATGTTACAGTAACATGTCATCCAGCCTACATCCGACAAATAGGTGAGTGGTACTACAAGTACATGCAGACATTCTAGCAGCATCCGTGCTACAGAATAACTGAGAGCAGTGTATATGTGGTGTAGGGTGCCATCCTCGTATGTGTCTGATATCTGCAGTACCCAGATATTTGTGGAATGTATACATGTGCCTGATGTAGACCCCTGCCAGACAAATGTGGATTTCTGGACTTCAATTGAACAATACATGATGGTTGTCCCCAGAGTCTGGGTAATGTGTCTGTGACATGGCAGACTCCTGGGAATACAGTAATGGTACATTAATATCTGGTACTGTATTCATTCCCTTATATTGTATGCTCAATATGTATGCATTGCTACTGAGGCAGAGCCAGTGTCCCCCCACTACTAGTGCCTATAACCTGCTGTCCTGCTGCAGGCGGTCACCAGGTATGCTAGCCATAGGTGTTAGGCAATGCACTACAGGTGTGGAGTATACAGTGACCTAGCCAGAATACATAAGGAATGGTCAGGAACACCTGGACAATCTTTGAACTAAGCCTGTATGACATTCATAGACTGAGAGGGGATAACTGACAGTACATGATGTGATATTCCAACTATATCCACCAGTACCTACTGTCAGTATTGTACAACAGACAGTCCAGAAGCAGTCATATGTGAGTTGACCATTGCTACAGTGACTCAGGGACCAGAGCTGTCATCTAGTTCACTTCAGACAGAGCCATGAGGGATGTCCGTAGGTACTGGATAGCAGACTAACAGAAATATGTAAGTTCAAGAAATATTGTTGAGACCTACTGTTTAAATTCCTATTTAATATGACTGCATCCCCCCATCTGCATTCCATTACATGCTTAATTCTATGACATAGCTGGTCTATTGCTGTACTCCTTTGTAAGAAGAAATCCAGTTGTAGTCTCCTAGAGAAATGCAGTCTGTCTTCATGAAGAAAGTGGCAGACCTGTTTACCATAGGCAGCAGCTTGCATTTTCTAGGTAATGCTCATGAACAGATGATTGCCTGTGCACAACTCTGTGGCTCCCACTTCTTAACTGCATCCAGAACAGCTGGGTTGTGCTGCCATTAGCCAATGGCATGGGAATACAGTCCTATAATTAAGGCCTTCGTGTAGACCTTGGCCCTTTTCCTGGCCTGTGAGGAGGACATTATTGAGGTCTGGGAGCTACAGCATCACAGAGGGTATGTAGAAATACTGTTCACTGTTTGGATTGATGTGTTATGTCCACAGTTTTGCATGTTATGTTTGGCCATTGTTAACAAAGTTTGTAATTCTGTGGCAGGTTAGTGTTTAACAATGTGTGTTGAGCTCATTAAGGAGACAGGCAGATGTGAGTTCCATACATTCTTTTTATCTGAATGTGCATGCTGCTGCAGTTGATGCTGGTATATCAGCTGTGTATATCTATAGGGGGAGACTGTGATACATGTCCCTGTTAGCTGAACATTCCCCCCCACCCTTTTATGTATGGGTGTTGTGTGGATGCCCTGTTCTAGATGTTTGGGAGGTATGGTAGGTCTGAAGCACATATATGAACATACATCTGCATGTGTGGCAGACCGTAACTGCTGCAATCTGGCCAGGAGTCATACTGGGGATTGTGAAGACATTAGGGGACAACAAACTGCATATGTCAGTGAGGGAGCAGTGTCAGCTCTTGTGAAACAGCATGGCCAGGGTAAGGATACCCATTACAGTCCAGGTGAGGCATGTGCCTCTGGTACATATATTAAGTAGTAGTACCATCCAGAGAGTGGTAGGGGAGGTTTAGGACATGTATTGATACATGTGACATGTGTCCCACCTTCCAGGCCTTTGACATGCTACTGCAGGTGGCAGTGACTGTGGTAGCGGAAACCAGGTCTGCTGGACATTGTAGGGCTCATTTATTTTTAGGTTGTATTGCCAAGCATGTAGTTGTTATGCAACAAACTGGACTGTGGGCTTGAACTGTAAGTGTCCAGATGTCAGACATGCTAGGAATGTTACAGATAGAGCTGCTCAGTAATTATTATGGGAGGTGTAGTGGCAATACATATGTGCATGCATACGGTATGTTACACAGGATTGGCATGCACATGTGTGTTTGGATGGGTATGACATGTGACACTGACCTGTCTGTCCTGCTTTTGTAAACTCAATCTTCACTGCCTTGCCGGTATGTCAGCACACAGAATACCTTTGATGACAACCATGCCATATGTAGGTGACAGAACTGTGGACATTCTGCAACAGTCTATGCAATTTCCAGCTGTACCTGATATCATAGGCCTCCCGTCAATTCATCATGTCTTTGGCTGTGTACTGGTTCAGTGTCTACATCACAGGTCCAAATATGCTGGAATTTATTACATTATATGTAGAAGTAGTGTCACTGGTACTCAGGATATCTTTGTAACAACACCAGTAATTCAATCGAGTTGAGTTGGCCTAATGGTGTATTGCAGTGAACTGCAGTTCAGAGGGTCCTGGGGTCAATCCTTGGCAGGGGTGTCTTTTTTCCCTAATGTTACATGACTGTACTGCATGATATATTTACTAAAGTAGCAGTAATTCCTCAGAGCTGAGTTGGCCTAGGGGTGAGTTGCTCTGACTGTAGTTTGGTGGATCCTGGCTTCAAGCCTTGGCAGGGATGGCTATTTTGTTGCCGGCCAGAACATTGTCTGAATCAGATAAGGTGATTAAAGCAGTTTTAAGTGGGTTTGCGTGACGCGCTGCAATATCAAGTGGCACTTATCACAAATTAAACCCGCTCTATTTTCAAATAAAGAAAAGAAAAAAGGGTGACAGGCAAGTGGTGAAATGGGGGCAAGCAGGGGGAAGAACAATATGAAAGGCAGCTAGGGATGTGTAGGACAGGTGTAGGAAAAGACCACAGTTCTCCATTTCTTGTGCAGCAACAGCTGTGCATGATGTGGGCAATTTGGAATTTGGAGCCTCATAACCCACAGGGAGGGGTGTGGATGACATACATTTGTTAATTAATTGATGGGATAATTGATTTATGGCAGTGTATGTGGGGTAAAAATGAAGAGCTATGCATGGGCCATTTTATTTTTGAGACAGATGCCCTTTTTTGTAAGGTGAGAGTGGGATATTGGGGAAGGGTTTTAGGTATGTATGGTAGGAGAGGCTGCTTTTGCAGACAGACAAGACAGCAAACAGGGGTGGTATATGACACATGAGGGGGTAAACACCTTGGACGGGAGGGTGGTTGGGAATCAGAGGACCAAGTTCCCCAGATGGCAAAAGCAGGACTAAGATCCCCACCCATGGGCAGTGATCACTGACTCTTCATGGCCCTGAATGTAGCTGTACTGGGGGCTGGGTGGCAGGGCCAGCCTGCTCCGTGAGGTGCACCAGTCTGCCCTTGATCTTGTGTAGTCTATCATCCAAGTCACGTTGGATGACCCTGCATGCCATACCTGAAATCTGATAATGGGTGACAGTCTCCTGTCTGCACCTGCACCCAGGGGGAAGGGTCCCGTCCCCTGAGGCAGTTACAACCAAGGGTGGTGCAGAATGAGCAGAAGGAGCAGCTCCAGGTTGGGTCCCAGACGTGCTGGAACCCGGTACCACAGCCAAATGAGGTGGGATAGGTGGATCACCCAGAAACAGCCTACCTAATCATGCTATGATGTTGAGACTTGTCAAGGTGTATTGGTTAGCCATGAACAAAACATTTCAACATTAGTTATAACAGCATGCATGGGAGTTCCAGTTAACCCATAACAATAGAATTTAATAGCACACAGAACACAGGCATAAATGGAATAACAGTCATTATTTTAACAGAATGCCAGTAACATTTGCAGCAAAAGAATTTCAACAAGGTATGTTAGTATGCAACCATTGAAATATATAACCAGTAATACAACACAAGTCCCAACAAGGTTTTGAGAGCAACATATGTTGAAGTGAAACCATACCCATAGTATAAGAATAATATGTTGTGATCTAGATAAGGGGTGGGAGAGAGAAAAACATTCCATTAATAACTGTATAGGCATATTTTTTACAACAGTACTGCTGAATACTCTACAGGCCTGCCGTTAGTTTGCATCTACATGTGCCTTATAGCTTCTGTAGCATGTGCATACCTCTTGAGCTGTCCACATGGCATGATATGGGCCAAGCTGTAAGAACTATAGGTACATAACTACAGGGCACCCGTGCATGTCAGGGTAACATATATATGACTATCAAGGTGTACACTGCACTGATGCTGTGTGAGTGTGCTAAGGTATACCCTGCACTGATGTTGTGTGAGTGTGCTACTGGCATATTTCAACTGGATTTATATCTGTGTCCAAGGTTATTGGCAAAAGTGATCACTAGCCATGACAGTGTGACACTTGAGTGACATGTATCGTGTACAATGCATCGACTAAATACCTATCCTGCTGTCATTTGTAAGCATGGTAGACATTAGTATAGTCTTCGTACAGCTACTACAGACATTTCTTTACCTGTAAGTCCTGTGTGGAAATATCTGTTAACAGTAGTGACTGTTTCTATTAATAGTTAATACTACATGTCTGTTACTATAAATACATGCTACTACCAGTCCCTGGAGTCAAACCCTGGTCTGCATGTGGAAAAATAACTACATATGTATTGCTTATCACACTGAGGTACTGGGCCATTGCTTTGTGTTGGTTGACTTATATGTGCCTAGAGCTCACCTGCTGACAAACTCTGACCTTATAATACCAGTAGAGTGTCACAGGAGACTGCAGAGACAGCTGAAAAATACATGCATGAAATTCACACATGACAGAGATAGTAGGTGAAGTGTGTTGTAATACTTTTAATGTAGGTGTAGAAAAATAACCCCTAGTGGATGGGAATATGTGTAATCTGTACAGACCATATCAGGGTGCTGGGATGCCTACCTGACCCATATACATTTGCAGATGTATTATTTGTAGTCTACAGCTACTACTGTGTCATACTTGTCTGCATCAGTATACCAACATTCGGGAATGCAAATACCTGAAATGCAGAGGTTAACACAAGACAATCCTGAGGGAAACACACTATAATACCTTACACATTACTATTCAAGGTTCACATGTTAGTGCATAACATATATCAAATTGCATTCTATCTTTTAGTACAGCTCCACATCTACACTTTACCATAGCAATGCTTTTGCAGCCAAACTTCCATCACTTCATGATCTTATACCCATATTTTCTTTGCAACACCTGTAAAATTAGATTTCTTCAACAATAGAATGGAATATACACAGCAACTGGCAGAAGGCAGCTTTATTGAGAGTGACCTGACAAAGTCATTAGTATACATTTGACAAACTTTATTGTACTCCAGTTTAAATAATGCATGCATTGAAGCTGTGCTGTTATTACAGAACCAATGCAATACTAACAGTTTTACTTTCACAAGTCTGACTGCAGTTCTACTGTATTTCCTGTAGATCATGAATGGATGCCATTTATTCCCTTCACATTTAGAATGCTAGTGCACTTTTCTTACCAGATCATTAGTATTAATACCACATACACATGCATTCCGAGACATTATTACTGTTATTGCAGCACAGTAAGAACAGATTATACCTACTGGCAGTTACCACTATACTCCTTATTTTTATCACTATATGTTGCAAGATATATCTGTACTCCACACACTCTCAGCGCATCCTCGCTAGGAGCCCTCCGTGGGCCTCTAAGTTGTGAGCTCTCTCCTCTACAGCCATGGGAAGGGGAACGTACCATTATGCATACTTGTCTATCAGATATTCATGCTAGAATTTGCTAATGCAATGGTTCATATACTTACAAACTTCTGAGGCATTCCATTCGCGAGTATCTTGGATCCATTAGACCAAAAGCACCCCCTTCCTCTGCATCTGGTTATCATAGTGATAACACACCTGTTCATCAGTGTGTGGGATTCCAGTGGTATTGGTGAGGTCACATGCCAGAAGGTCCCAGGCCTTGGACTTGTATTCAGAGCCCTGGTACTGGCACTGCAGCAATTTGTCATGATGGTCTTTAACAAGGAGCCTAACCATGACCCTAGACTCCAACATTCCTCAGTGTTGCATCCAAAAGCATGCTCCCTCTCCAACTCCAGCCAAGGCTTCTGCCTAGATAAAACGTCAACAGGTTCTGGCTGTATTCCCACCTGTGCAGCTTAAAAAAAGGCTATTTTCCCACCTTTTACTGCCATTGGACCATTTTTAAAAATGCTACACGAAGCTTAGCAGTGTGCAAACCTGCTAAGCTTAGTTCACCAGTGCTTAAAGTGGCAGATGCTTAGCAGTGCACTAACCCAGTTAGCTGAGCTGAGGACTGCTTAGAGTGGGATTGCTTAGCAATGCTCAAACCAGCTAAGCAGAGCTGAGCATTGCTAAGCATTGCTAAGACAGCTCCTATTTAAGCATCGCATAGCATGGCTTAGCTGTGCTGAGCAAAACTTAGCTAGGGGCAAACAAGATTCTTAATTAATACAAAAAGATATATTGACATTAATTACTCATTATTAATACTTTATTATTAAATCTATGTATTTTACTTTACATGACCTCACCCTATTTACCATTATCACGTTACCTTGGGGTGTGACTGTACTGTATTGGACACTTATGTTTCACTGGAGGTTTTCACCTCTTATCTCCACTGACACTGGGATCCTGGGCCAGTTGCATCACCCTGGTTAATATATATCAATAACTACATCAATAAAAATAATAAAAATGTATATAGAAATGCTTTTCGATGTAAAAGCTACACAGCCTGTCTGGGTATTCGAAGCGTGCACCTACTGCTCATGAAGCCGTAACTCTAACTATTCAGCTAATTTAGATGTGCAGATTTTAGCTATACATTTCTATCTAGCTTTTTGTTACATTTAAGCACTGCTGAGCAATGCACTGTGCAAACCTGCACAGCTATGCTTAACCTTGACCTTTTGTATAAAAATTAAAAGCATCCGGTTTCTATTTTTAGATGTCTGGCACATGTTTATTGATAAGCAGCACACAAACACACACATAAAAAAAGAAAAAAAAAAGAGAAAAACTTCAAAATTACATTTTCTCACTTAATTTCAGTACTGTACGGCAGTCTGACAGTACAGGGAGTGTGTTACGGACACTGTAACACACCCTCTGCATGACATAAATGTGAACAATTACAAATAAGTGTCAGAGGACAGTTTCTTTCATGTTTTGGTGTTGTATGGCACTTTGACAGTGCAGGGGGTGTGTTACACATCTCAGAGCACTGTAACACACCCCTAGCACTTATTCAGTAACCATTTACACGGCTTCCTCTCAATAGTGCACCTTCATTAATACACAAGGTGCTGCCGAGCGGGAGCTGCAGACACCAGACACGGACAATGTTCACTCCATGTAGGGGTTGTACTATTCCTATATGGAGTTTATTATTTATTTTATTTATTTATTTGTTTATTTACTTTAGTTTAATGACCGGGGAGGTCCACTGGGCTCAGGGAGCCCATTTTCACTGGAGGCCCAGGGAGAAAAGCTCTGCATTACATAGTGATTATACACAGTTATTCGCATAAAAATCCGCATTACAAAGTCATTATACATAAATATTCACATAAAAATCAAAATTAAGTGAGGTAAAAATATATGTGCAGTTATACACAGTTGTTCACATAAAAATCCAAATTAAATGAAGAAGAGTACAATTAAATAAAAATTGTGTTACACAGTGTGTTCACAGTTACAGTCAAAGTAAAGAGAAACACAAATCAAAAATTATTAAGAGTCAGAGAGCAACATAAGTTATATGGTTTCATGGTGTCAAGTATTTATGAAGGTATGATATAGAGTAGGAACAGGGAATTTAATGAGAAGAAGTTGAGGGTGCAGAATTTAATTTTAAGCTAAAGTACAGGAATAAGTCATTGCAGATTATATTTTTAGCTAAAGAAGTTAACTGAGGAACAGGAGTATGTTCCCAGGTTTGAAGGTATTTGAAGTGTATGGAGGAAAATGCAACTGGGAAAAAGGGGGAAAGAGAAGTGAAAGAGAGCAGAGGTGGTAGAGGTTGAAGAGGGTTGTACATGTGATTACTTTTACTGTTATGTCAGGTTAGGTTTAGGCTCAGATGTAGAGAAAGGTTTATGGGGAGAGAGAGGCATAAGGCCATGTGGGGAGAGAGCAGTTGCATTTCCATTTGGAAGAAAGGTAGGAGTGTAGAAGAGTTTTAAATGTGTCAAAGCTTTCACAAGTCCTTAGGGAGGATGGCAAGGAATTCCATTTTTTAGCTAAAGAAAAGGATATCAGATACTGCCCAGCAGGATGATTGGGTTTACGGACAGTGATTAGGTTTTGGTGGGATGATCTTAGAGATCTTGGAGGGGAGTATAGTTAGAAGATATTGGACAGGACCGGGCACTTAGTAGGTTGAAAAATTAGTTTATTTGTTGTAGTAATTTGGAGATAATCTAGATGGTTGGGGAGTTCAAGCCAGTTTAACAAACGAAGGGCAGTACAGTGATGGGAGGAGAATTTGGCTTTGGTAGCAAATTTAGAAATTTTATTGTAGCAGATTTCCAGGTTGGAGGAGAAAGATGCAGATAGGTTAGATAGGAGAGGAGCTCCATATAAATGTGAGGGAAGCAGATAAGTAGTGGCAAGGGTTTGTCTGGTGGGAGAGGAAAGGAAGTGGATATTTCTGTATAGAATACCAAGTTTAATATGAGTTTTCTTAATATTTTGCTGGATGTGGGTGTCGAATTTTAGGTGTTCATCAATAGTTACCCCAAGAAGTTTAGTGAAGGGAGAGACCTCTACAGCAGTGTTGTTGTGCTTACAATTTGGAAAGAATGTTTATCAAAAGGGGAGGCTTTTGATGGAGAGAATAACAGAATTTTGGATTTTTTGGCATTTAGTGAGAGGTGGTTTTGGAGCATCCATTGTTCAGTGGAGGAGAAGGCAGTTTGGGTTATTATTTGTAGCTGAGGGAGGGTGGGGGCGCAGCAGATTAAAGTGGAATCGTCTGCATATTGTACAATTTTGGTATTGGGTATGGCTTTGTGGAAGTCATTAATGAAGATGTTGAACAGCATTGGACCAAGTATAGATCCCTTAGGTACCCCAGTGGGGGTTGAAAGGAAGGAGGAGGTGCCCTTCCCCCCATTTCATGGCTTGAAACCTACCAGAGAGGTAGCTTGAGAACCAAGATGAAGAATTATTGAAGAGATGGAGGCTAGAGAAGTAGTTTAAGAGGTGGGTGTGGGAAATGGTATCTAATGATTTGGATATTAAATATGGGGGATAATGTTTTGCATTCCACCCTCACAGCACCCACCTATGCAGCAATTCTAGTGTTCCATTTCTTGACTATTTCTCCCCATTTACCATAAACACATTTCAAACCTATCAATTTGAATACTGCTTCTTATTTACTTCTACAATTATTACATATATTGAAATAAAATAACATGAACACTGATAACCATTTGCTAAACAATACAGTCTCAAAATGAAAACAGACTTAACATGAGCAGTAAACTTCTCTGCAATTGAAGCTCACATTCTTTGAAACAGCAGTAATACCCACATGCAAAGAAAATGCATTTGGCCAGTGGAGGATTAAGTTTATCTTTGGACTGTTTTCAAACTATAGGCTCCTTGCACATATTTTTAGGGCCATGCATACATGCATGTATTCTTTTATTCATGTTTCTGATTGTATTAAATTATATTTCTTGGATAATAGAGAGCCACTTGTAAGAATGTGTTTTAAATTTATAGTTTTGAACATGCTATGTGTGTGATTGATCATATACCATATCCATACACTACATCCACAGATGCTAAACAACATGGTCATGGATGAGTGAGATCCCACCCCAGCAGAATTAATATTTCCACAGCAACATCAATTGCACAGGTGGCTGTTATCATGCTGGCACATCTGCTAGTGGACATCAGTTTAGGTCATGCAGTGCAACTCCTGGTAGGACCAGCTGTCATGGGTCTGGATGTGCATTGGTGGCCAAAACCTCTTTCATGCATGCTGAATTAACTGCTGAGGATCTGTCTCAGCAGAAACACACAAACACACACACACACCACCACAACCCCAAGCACATGCCACATATGCACACACTCCTTGACCCTTCTTGACATTAACACCTACAAGGTATATATCAAAAAAGTCTGTATCAAATGGTCTAGTTTTTACTAAGTACAATAATTAGCATAAAATAAAACAGCTTTGTAAAATTCAGTAATATATTCAGACATATTGGTAGATGTGATGATACCAGGCCTTTTATTATTCTTCAATTTTTTGGACATCTTACACAGGGAAAAATATGTATAATCGACAATTGTGTTTCAACTAGGTTTCCATATTCAGCTTTTTAGGACTGGATTATGTGTACTGCAGTATTATAAGCACCACTTAAGACTGAAAGCTAAATAGTTATTTTCTCTGTAAAGCATGATTGAGAAACAATATGAATAAAACAAAAATTAATATGATGTGCAACAGAGCATATCTTACTCTTTATTCTACTATATTCATTTACACATTTGCTAAAAGAAATAATTTTTTTCATGTGTAAAAAAAAACACTAAAAACTTCAATCTGCAGCAACTGCAAGTAAAGCTGCTATTATTTTTCTGACATTATTCTCTTCTCATGTTTTGTTGAGTTATTTGTCCTGTATAGCCTTTAGAATTCTGGCATTTTATCTTTTGAATATGAATTGATTATACAAACCTAGTGTTTATTAAATATCACACAGTAATATAATAGTTATAAGCCTTTCCCATGGCTTTACAATTTTATTCTTTTTAAAAGTTTCTGCTTGAAATACTTCTAGTTTGTATAAGTACCTGTTTTAACTATAAAGCTATATTTCCTTCTATGTATTCAGTTTACTATTCAAAATAAAATGTAAGTCATTTTTTTATATTGAAATGCAAGCGATGTGGTTGAAATGCATTTGAAAAAAATGTTTTTCTTACTTATTTAGATATACCTAGGGGATTATGCTACACAAAAGGTGCATGTGACCATGGGTCATATTCATGAATGCCTACACTTTGTGCTAAGCATGTGTGCATGTCATACAGTGATGAGCATGCTGTTTGGTGTTTATTAGACAGGTCTACAAGCTACACCTGCCTTCAAAATATGGATAAGTACTAATATATGTTAATGAAGACATACGTAGGGGAAATGAATGCTAATGGAGCAATTTAAAATGGCAGTATGATTAAGAAATCTATAGAACACTTATGCACACTCCATTCTCAGTCTTGGATTAATACCAATACTCTTTGGAATACGGCCATGAACCTATACACTTGGCATAAAATGTTAGGAAATTGTTAGGAGTTGCTGCTATAATTATTAACCTGTATGTGCAACAGGCTTTAATATAGGTTGCTGCTGCTGCCAGTCCTCAGCCTATAAGGAAAATGGTCTTCATACCCCATTTGACTTACTATGGTCTTCATGATACAGAAACTGTAAGTGCCACAGGGTAGACAGGGATACTTTAGAGGAAATGTGCAAGCTCTGTTACCTCACCTGAGGCCCCGGGGAAATCATGGAGATCCCATCCTAGAGGAAGCCAGGGTATATGTAGCATTATGTGCATTAGCTACTTCTACTTTTCTGAAAACCTACAGAGGTATATCACTGGTGTCACCGGCCTCGGCCTCTGATATATTATATCAGTTTCTTACTGCAATGCTACAACATGCAAGGGAACATATATGGTTTGCAAGTATCCCAGAGGAGAGAGACACGACCATGCAAAACATCTATGCTATAGCACACTTCCCTAAAGATTCTGGGGCCATAGAATGTATGCATCAAAATAAAATGCCCACCTGTTGAACAGGGAGGGAGGTACAACACCAGGAAATATATGAGTACATCAACTATCAGATAGTCTGCAATGCCCATGGGAACATATACAATGTGTGAGCAGGTAACCCGGGCAGTTTTTGTGACACACTCATATGACACACTTGAGACCTGTATGTAAGGTTTGCTAGGCTGACTTTCCACAAGGACATTTAGTATAGGATGCAGGTTATGCACTGGAGCTTTGCCTCGTGACACCCATGAGAAATCCATCCATCCCCACTAAGCAAGGATACAGCAATGCCCATGCTCAAACCAAGAATATTTCTGAGCATTTATCTGGTGTGCTGAAATCAAGATTTTGATGTCTAGACACATTAGGTGTTGCCCTGCAGTAAGACTTGGCCACCTTGGACAAAATCCTCATAGTCTGTACTAAGTTTCACAATATAATTGTCAAGAAACAGCTACAAAAAAGGCCACGGACCTGTGTTCCCACCACCACCACATGCAGGGCCAGCATACACAGATGAGTCCAAGGAAGAATCAGCCATTACAGAAGCTCTTGGCAGATGTAGGTATTCACAGTATGCCATGGCCCTGGCTAGGAGTCATAGAATAGCACACACTCAACACATAAACGAAAACCTAAGAAGCTAAGCACTTAAAAACAGTAATAGTGATGTATGCAAATTAGCAGCCTTTACTTACTCATGAAATGATTGTATTCTGTGAGCATCAGACAGAGTCAATATCAGAAGACACAGACACAACTTGTAGTGTAGCAACAGCATTAACCAAGATAAATGATAAACCTGTAAAGAAGAGGCAGACATGAGTACCCTAATATTCAGTATTGTGTGTCAATAAGATAAAACATGGCTGAAATGTGCAGGAATCTCAGCAGTGACCGAAGTGATATATGCAACAAATATCAATCTGCCCGCTACTGTGTACCATTCTTTAAACTTGCCCTCTGCCAGGAGCTGCACTACGAGTTTCTGCTCTATATTATTATAATTATATTATTATTATTATTATATATTAATACACACATGTACTAACACCCTCCAAAAAATGCAATGTAAACATTGTAAGCATAAAGAAAATGTATAACCTTTTTTTAACAGAATAGCAACATTAACAATGAACCAAGTGCAGGGAATGAAACAGTTATCATTCAGGATAAGCTTTGTTGATGTCAGGTATAGCCAACAGGTTCATCACAGCTGATGGCAAAAATGTAACCCTCACAACTGTTGGCCATTTCTTTGCATCCTCAAAGAAAGGTTTCTGTAAAGACATGAAACATTAGCTGATGATACTTCTCTAAAAATGCTATACCTCCTAAATCAACCTAAATGGATAAACAATAAGCATCACACAATGTTCTCTGAAATATAAGCCATCATAATTGTAAAAAAAATGTAAATAAACATCACATCCCTTGACAGGATTTGTATGACAGTCAAAAAATGCAATTGTAGCAGTCAAACTACAGTATCTCAGAAATTGGGAAATTCAAAATAGTCTCCCCTACTATGATGCATTGGCACCAGGTTGGGTTTATATAGTGCAGGTAACACCACAGGAACTATGAATATATAAATCAGGTGTCAGCTCATTATCATTCATGAAAGGCAGAATATTTATGAAGTGCTGCACAGGTAAACATGGTGTGCACACTTACACAATGTTATTCACATGTAGCAGAACAAGAATGAGTACTGAAAAGTGATGCTTGCAAAGTGCTTGCATGTGAGATTCATTAGCAGTAGTGCATCAATAATTAAGCAATAACTGATGACATCAGTGTAGTATATTGAAGATTAATCATGAGGGTGAAGCCCGAGTGATTAAACAAAGGCAACCGTGGGAAAATCTTCAATATACCACACCACTATGGGGGTGGCTCTTGCCACCCCCATAGTGCCTTTTTTAGGCAAGGCTCAAATTCTAAACCTACCACCCTAGAACACAAAAAAGGAAAAAAACTAAGGGTAATGCTGCTCAATGCCAGAAGTCTAAATCTCAAAATGCACGCACTCGAGGCCCTTCTCAGTATGGAGAACATCGATGTCTGTGCTGTGACAGAAACCTGGTTCAAGGCTCCTGAGAGCACCCCAGCGCTATCAGGTTTTACCTCATATCATGCGTTCCGGCCCCAAAATCCGGACAATACCAAGAAAGGAGGGGTATCCATATTCATCAAGGACACCCACACCTCAAGACTGGTGGCAACGCACGATGCATCGGAGTCCATCCAGGTGCAATTAACCATAGGCAAGACTGCTCTGCAAATTGTAGCATGTTACAGGCCACCTCACAAACTCAGGAACCTCACATGGCCTTCCTGAAAACACTAGAGGGATAAATGTATCACCAAACACCATCATACTAGGTGACTTCAATTACCCTAATATAGACTGGGATCACTACTCAAGCCCAAACACCCTAGCCCAAAAGTTCCTGGAATTCATAAACTCAAATGCCATGGAACAACTAGTCACCATCCCCACAAGAGGAGATAACATACTTGATCTCATCATCACGAACATGGGAGCACAATGTTCAACACCGGAGGTGTACCCTCACTGGTGAGATCAGACCACAAACTAATCTCGCTGGAGGTCCTCATCCCACCCCCACCTGAAATAAAAAGACCACAGTAAAGAACTTCTCAAAAGCCGACTTCACACTTCTAAAGACTAGTGTGGTCTCCTTTAAGGCCCCGAGCCGGCGGAAAACAGTACTCAAGCCGCTGAATCACTTACAAATGCCTTCTACCAGCACCTGCAGGACTGCATGGATAAGGCAATCCCAAGCAAAACAAAGACTCTTTGTACCAAAGGCAAGCGTCCAGTCTAGTGGACCCCAGCCATAAACAAACTCTACAACAAAAGGAGGAAGCTACTACAAGATAGAGCAAAATCCTTAAAAGGTAAGACACCCTTGATCACTATAAGTAAAAAACTAAGAGCTCTCATAAAATCATCCAAAGCAAATTTCGAGAGAAAAATAGCTAAAGACTCAAAAGACAATCATAAGGCCTTCTTTAGCTATGTTAGAAACCTGGGAGGAAACTCCCAGATATGCTCAGAGCTAGTTCAAAATGATGTGAAGATTACTGATCCTACAGACATTGCCAACATACTGGCTGACAGGTTCAGTGCAAACTTCTCCCCTCCCCAAAAAGAGAGATCACTATACCAAAAGATTGCAAGCCCCCAAACATCACAAGCGCACAAGTGAGAACTGCACTCTCCAAAGCAAAAACACAGCATCCATGGGACCTGATGGTGTCCCCGGCTGTGTGCTCCATGAACTCAATGAGGAATTAAACCCACAGCTAGGACAGCTGTTTAATCATAGTCTTACCTCTGGATACGCATCCAGGAGTGGCGCACTGCAACTGTGGTACCACTTCACAAAGGCGGTGCCTCCACCGACCCTGGAAATTACCGCCCATTAGCTTGACAAGCCTTATCTGCAAAGCCATGGAGAGGATCATAATGGACCTCATAAATAAAGACATAGGGAATTTGCAGACTTTGGATCCAACCCAGTTTGGCTTTGTCAAAGGCAGATCATGCCTTTTAAACTTGGTTGACTTTTTGAAACAGTCACCAAAGCCATTGATGAGGGAAAGGCAGTCCATACAGCCTACCTCGATCTGGCTAAGGCCTTCGATACAATACCCCACTCGGGTATCATTGAAAAACTCATCAGCTTAAATGTCAACCTATACATCACAAGATGGGTTGCAAACTGGCTGAGTGACAGAACCCACAGGGTCAGAGTTGCTGGCGCCATGTCAGACTCAAAGCCTGTCACAAGTGGTGTCCCACAGGGCTCAGTCCTGGGCCCACTCTTGTTTGGCATCTACTTTTCCAAGTACAAGCAAACACAGGAGGGTTATGGCTGACAAAGTTTGCAGATGACTGCAAACTGGGCCATAGTAGAAAACACATCTGACACAGATATCCTTCAGAAGGGTCTCACAGAAATGGATAACTGGTGCCAGAGCCACGGCCTAAAGTTAAATGCCACAAAATGCATAGTCATACCCTTCGGGAAAAACAAGGTTACCCCTAGCTACCAAATAGGTGGCAATCCACTGAGCACAGAAGAAGTTATCAGGGACCTGGGGACCCAGGTTGATAGTAGTCTGTCATTCGACACCCATGTAGCTAAAGTAGTTAGGAAGACCTTCTACATTGCCCACCTTATCATGAAGGGATTCTCATCTAGATCAAGGGAGGTCGTAGTTTCCCTTTACTCATCACTCATCAGACCAATGATTGAGTACAATGCCCCATTCGGAATGTATCTGACCCGACACTTGCAGCAGCTGGAGAGGCCACAAAAGTTCCTCACCAAAAGGATAAAGGGTCTCAAAAATCTGTCCTATGCTGCCCGACTGAAAGAACTCCAGCTCTATTCAGTCGCTTACTGCTTGCTCAGAGGTGACCTTTGCCTAATATCAAGGCCATGTCAAACCCAGATTTGATGAATATGCTTCACCTCAAAAAATCTAGATCCATCAGAGCCACAAGGGCGGGAGACTTAAACCTTGACATGGCTATTAATAGGATGTGCTGGAGGGATAGATTCATCACCCAAAGACTCCCTATGCTGTGGAACAAAATCCTGGTACATGTGAGGCAGAGCACCTCGCTGGCCTTGTTCAAGAGAAATCTTGACCAATGGATGGGAGATCGCAGATATACCCCAGGGATTACCTCAGTGTCACTGCTCGACAGAGGCACAGCAAAATAATGGGTATAGTTCCCCATACTAAAGGGGTGGCGTAAGCCACAAAACGATGGGCTAGGCTTGTAAATGCCCTCGGGCAGATAGCCTAGTATGAACCTATGAACCTATGAACCTATGAACCACAGAGTCGGTTATTGCTATTATACAATGACATTATTTAAGAAAAAAATTACTCACTTTTCTTAAATAATGGGCCGGATTCACGATGGCTTGCACAGAGTCTAATAGTAGAGTAAGACTCCATGCAGCCATCATGTCCGACGAGCGATCCAGGAACATCCTGTAGGGGCGTGTAAGAGAGCTCCTAAAAGGGCTCTTACACGGACAGGGCTGGGACATGCAAATCACCTCAATTGCAGGCGAAAGGCATGCAAATGAAGTAGATTTGCGATTCAGGAAACCCGAACCTTTCTGAGTAAGAGCAGTGTTATTTGTAGAAATGTACTCAGTTGACAACTGAGTACTGTTCTGCAAATAGCAAAACGGAGCCGTGACAGCTCCAAATAAAGGTTGCATCCAGTGGAGTAAGCATGCCAATGGCCAAATATACAGCCATTGGAAATGTTCCCTGATGCAAAATTTAAAAAAATATTTTTTTTTCGCCAATTTCCGATGTTTAAGCATAGTGCAGCGCCGCGCAAACGGGCTGTGCTCTAAAAACCAGAATACTACAAATTAAAACCCACAAATGTGGATTTTATTGAAAGTGGTAATGTACAATGCAAGGAAATGGCAGGCTGAAGACAAGATGGCCACCGAGTAGAGGTTGCTAAGGGGGAAAGCTCAGTCTAAGACATGTAACCAAGCATTAGTAGGCAATCCTATGTAAATGAGTGTTAAGATAGTGAATCGCTAGTTGACATAGCAAATGAGCACAGTCAGTGGAGTGTAGGAGTAGGATATGGGGAGTAACAGAGTAGAAGATAGGTGATATCACGAGGGGGGTATGTATGAAAGAAGTGAAGCTCATTGGAGCAGAGTGGCATGTGTCCGCTGTCATTTAGACATCATGGAAAGAGGTGTGTCAACAGGTAGGCTAGGGAAAGCCAAGAAATGGAAGGTGTATACCATGGATAACACCAAAGTTTCTTGCTGAGCGTGCATGCACGCGTGTGCGCCTTGTAAACATGAGTAAGACAGAGTGCACGCATGTAAGCGTGAGTGCGTGCGTTTAAGCCGGAGTAAGCATGTATAAGTCTGTTTAAAGAGTTGTAAGTGCATTTGCGCTGGTGTGTGCACGTTTTAACCTGAATAAGCAAGTTTTAGTCTGTGAAAGCATGTGTGCACACGTGTTAGCTGCTGTGCACGTGTTTGCGCTTGTGTGCGTGGCACTCCCCCCCCCTGAGGAAACAAAAAGGAAAAAGGAAGCATAACAAATAGTAGGAAGCTACCAGGGAGTACTAGCAGAGCTAGCAGGTGAAACAATCAGAATTAGGCAATTACACAGGCAGTACACTAGCCCAGCCCAGCCTAGCACTTAAAACTCTGCAAACAACAGTCCATTATGTTTCACACAAGAGACACTGTGGTAAGCTAATAGAAGTGAAAACTGAAAAAGCTTTACTGAGACAAAGAAATGTTAGGGGCTGCCATTGCTGTTATAAGGCGACATATGCAACATGCTGAGGGTGGTGACAATGGAAATGCTGCTGGACAACCCACAGTGAGAAGAAGTACAGGCCCAGGGTAACCTACCAGGGGTTACATGAGCTGGAGATAGTAGAGCACTATAGAGTGGTTAGAGACCTCCTGCAGCAAATTGTTGAGCTGTGCAGGCCATGCCTCACACACAGAACCAACAGAGGGGAACCCATCCCAGTGGAAACCAAGGTATGTGTTGGGCTAATAATATTAGCAACAGGTACCTTCCAGAGACCAACTGGTGATTTGATGGGGATATCACAGGCATCAGCATCCATGGTACTACACCAGTTCCTGGATGCCATGACAGCACATGTCAGTGATCATGTATATTTTCCCAATTCCCGTGAGGTATTGGCCAGCAATATGCATCTCTTCCAGCAAATAGCAGAATACCCTGAGGTAGTGGGTGCAATAGACTGCATGCACATATGCATCAAAGCACCAGCCAGTGAGCGGGGTAGGGTCTACTTCAACCACAAGGGCTTCCCCTCCATCAGCTGCCAGGTTGTGTGTGATGCCCAGGCATAATACTGAATGTGTGTGCAGGCTGCCCTGGAAGATACCATGATTCCCATATCTGGCATCTGACGCAGCTACACCAGACATTTGCCAATGGGGACATCCCACATGGTCACCTAGTGGGGGATGCTGGCTATGCACTGGAGCCATGGCTGATGACACCCATCAGAAACTCACACACACCTGAACAGGAATGCCATAATGAGGCACACGCACAAACACGTAATGTAATAGAGCATGTGTTTGGGCTGCTCAAGTCATGGTTCCGGTGCCTGGACACATCTGGTGGAGCCTTGCAGTACTCACCAACTGCATGTACCGAAATTGTCATGGTATGTGCTATGCTACATAATATGATCCTGCGAAAATGCTGCAGCAGGACCAGCAAAGGCCTGGGCCAAACAGCCCCCCAGCATTGCCAAGGCCATCACAGGCAGAGCGTGACTCGGAGGAGGAACAACCTGAGCCTGCCCCAGTAGGCAGAAGGAGGCGTGCCCAGTATGCTTTGGCCTTGGCAAAGAGGCAACGCATAGCACATATACTGGCTCAGTAGGAACTCAGGAAATGATACCCCTCTCCGACTCGCACATAAAGTAAAAGGGATGCCTAAGTTGACACTACCTGCTTCCAAACATGTGCAGGGAGTGTAGCATGTGCATCCAACATAGGCAGCCCTGCAGAACCACCTAAGGCATGAATGCCATATGTTAAGCAATATAAAGCAGTGCTAAACAGCAATTACCACCATGTAGTATATGCAAACAAAATCGCACACACCAACTAGCACAACTGTGGTCAATGTTCAGTAATACTGGGCAACGTCCAGTAATGTTGGTGAATATTGAGCAATGACGGACAAGCCTGGTCTAAGTAGTGCATAGATGAACAAAAGCCAACATGCTCATATTTGCTTAAGAGGCCCTTAAGCAGTGTGGTCTGCTCAGTATGAAAATATAAAGCAGTGATGGGCCTCAAACCCAGGATAATGTGCACTATATCCAAAGTACTGAGCCACTAAACCATGACAGTATTGCAGTGGTCCACCTGTATGATGGAATGTTGATAAGTCTATGCAAAGTATTTCATGGAAACCCTGCAGGTACAGCATAATCCTTGTTGATTTATGACACAAAGGTGAGTCTGGCAGTGAGAACAGAACATGACTTCCAACACACACAGTATAAATGTTAATATTGGTCATGTTCGCACACATCAGCAAATGTAGTGGACCTCAGATAGCAACATACTGAAGGGTCACACTGAGTATGTTCACATACTTGAATAAATGAGACAAATGTCAGCCAACAAAACATGTAATGTCAGAACTGGGCATGCTCACACACTTAGGCCATGTCTGAGTACAGCAGTGGGCCACACCTATCTGGCAGTTGCATGTGTTAACCCAGGAACCTGTCACTATACAGCAATCTGCCCTGTGCACACAGTTATATGACAACAGACACATCTATAATATAGTGGAACCCTGTCATAATCAAATATGTTCTGCAGATACTGAAGTTCTTCATGGAAACTGGTAAAGCAAAGATGATAAAGACCTGCAAACAGTATCAGCAATAAACGTTGTGCATCTTGAACATTAGCATAGGTTCAGAGGTCGATACTAGGCTATCTGCCCTAGGGCATGTACAAGCCTAGCCAGAGTGTGTTTGACATTCACAACCCTGTCAGATTACTACACTGTGTGTGTGTGTGTGTGTGTGTGTGTGTGTGTGTGTGTGTGTGTGTGTGTGTGTGTGTGTGTGTGTGTGTGTGTGTGTGTGTGCGTGTGTGTGTGTGTGTGTGTGTGTGTGAATAGTAGGTCACACAAGATAGCCCATGTACATTTATGCTAGTGTGCATCTGTCTAGCAGGGACACAGAAGATATCCCAGGGTTAAATATACATTCACCCATACAGTTGTCAAGATGTCTCCAGTAGGTGGTCAGTGGGTGGCTCTGCCTATGTGAAACTGGGATTACATTATGTGGTGAGTGGAGCCTCTGGGATAAGAATCTGTCCCACCACAATGTCCTATTAACATCTGTGCTGAGGCATACATCCCTGCAGTATGTAGCTCCAAGAGAGTTGGATATCCTGAGGTGGAGCATGTCCAGTAATTCTGGTTTGGGTATAGCTGTAAACAACAGGCACACATCATATCTGAGTAGGTGGTAAGCGACTGAGTAGAGCTGGAGTTACTGCATCTGAACTATGCAGGGCATCTGTGTGAGCCCATAGATCTGCTTGGTGAGGATCGTCTGTGGCCAGTAGAGTTGCTGCAGGTGTCAGGTAAGGTACACCCCAAATGTGGCATTGTAACCAAGCATGGATGTGATGAGTATAGGGGTACAATGACCTCACTCGATCTAGATGTGAAACCATATGGGATAAGGTGGCACACATAGAAAGTGTGTCCAATCACTTTGGCAACGTGAATGTTAAAGGCAACAGTGCGAACAAGTGATGTCCCCAAACCCCTAACAACTCCTACCATATGTAATGGAGTACTACCTATGTGGTAATGTGTGGGCATGTTGTTACTCCCAAAGGGGATGACTATGCAACTAATGGTATTTAGCTGTAGGCCATGGCTCAGGCACCAGTCATCCATCTCTGTGAGACCCTGATTGAGTATGCATGTGACAGCTGGAGAGTTGATCATGGCACCCAGTTTGCAGTCAAGTGCAAACATGTTCAGCCATATTCCCCCTGTGATAGCCTGTATGTAAGACAAATATATACTGAACAAGAGAGATCCCAGGACCAAGCTTTGTGGGATACTATGTGTAACTGGTGTATAGTCAGACATGGCACCTGCAATCCTGACCATGTGGGTGCTATCCCTGATCTAGGTATCAATCCATTGTGTGAGATATGTGTCCAAATTGACACTGGTGGGCCTATGCATAATGGCCCAGTGGGTTATTGTGTTGAATGGTTTTGCAAGGTTCAGGTAGGCTGTGTGGATAGCCGTCCCTATGTCGATGGACCTGTTAGCCATTTAAAGAATACCTACAGGTTCAAGAGGCAAGATCTTCCCACAACAATGCTGAAATGAGTAGGACACAGTGTCTGTAGGTTCCCAATGTCTATGTGTAGGAGTCCTATGACAATATGCTCCATATCTTTGCAGAACAGGCTACATAGCCTTATAGGGCAATATTGTCTGTGGTCTGTTGTGGCACCAACTCTGTGGAGCGGGACCACTGTCGCAGTATGCCATTCCTTGGGTACATATCCTGTGGTAACTCTGATATTGAACAGTGATGTAATGTGAGGGTTGCATTTGTCATGATGCTCGTGTATGATGCAGGCTGGGACACCATCTGGTCACATTGATACTGTGATGTACTTTGTGGGGAGGGCAGCACTCACCTCTTACTGCCTGATGTCAGGGAGGTTATATTCTGTTGGGATGGATAGTTGCTCCTTAGGGGGGATGGGTGGGAGACATCTGCACTGAACCTGTTTGCCAGGATGTCGGCAATGCCAATGGGTTCAGGGTAGGTTTAGTCAGTATGCAGTAACTCACAGCATATCAGTGAGTGTCCACCCAGGTTCCTGACATAACTGAAGAAGGCCGTGTGATAGTCCTACATGTCAGTTGCAATTGTCTGGTAGAAGCAGCCCTTAGAAAAGTCCATGAGGGATTGAAGTTGTCTGCTAGTACAGATCACAGATGCCTTCCCAGTCTGGGATTGTGCTCTATCATGTAGTAGCGTCCTCCTGACGTTGTACAGCTTATTAATGGCTGGGGTCTACCAGATAGGTCCCCTGCCATTATAGTAGTGGGTCTTGTTGTTATTTGGGATAGCACAATCCATGCAGTCCACTAGGTGTCCATAGAATGTGTATGTAAAGGATGCAGCAGTGTGAGCGGTCTATGCCACTGTCTCAGGATCTCTGAAGGATACCACCTTGCTTCGGTGAAGTGAGATGTTGGCTCATGAGAATTTCACCAAGATTACCCAGGATGGGTGTGTGGAGGGTGTATGTATGTCCTGTGAGATACATGTATGTTCTGACCTTACCAATGAGGAGTATATCGCTGTTTGGAACATAGAGTCCCGATGTTGGTGATGACCCTTTATCACCCTGATTACACTCCAATGCTCTCCACCCTTATTAAACCATATTATAACCTGAGGAACCTACGCTCCTCAAACAAAATATTAATCCACACCTTCTTATCAAATAACCTAGCAGGTGATTCCATATTTTCTAACTCAGTTGGTAAAATATGGAATCAACTACCGCAACATCTCACTTCCCTAACATCACTTCAACTTTTTAAAACTAACCTAAAACTCTTCCTATCCAACCACTGGCTATGTTCTTGCAACAATCCTGACTAATAATTTTCACCTTCTACTGACTCTGTTACCTTCCCACAGCTTACTTACTAATTCCAGACTACTTGATTCTCTTGTAACTGCTTCTTCAGCAACTAATGTTCAATACCAGAATTTTTCTTCTTTTCAACCCTACTTCGTTTTAAATGACCTCACATCCTGTGTTTTTCCAACCATCTCTGTGTTATTTTCATTCTTTGTGTAAATACTTTTTAGCCTTCTATTCTACCCTATTTAAAATCAAATGACCTCACACCCTGTGTGTTTTTCATCCATTCCTGTGTTACTATTATTCTTTGTGTAAATACTTTTAAGCCTGTTTTTTCGTTTAACACTGTAAACTAGCAATTTGATACTATTCTGTAATTTTTTTTTCTATGATATATTGCTCATTGTGAATTACTATTGTGTTATTTTCTTTATAATTTTCTGTTGCTTTAATTTCTCTAGTTGCATTGTATAATTAGTTAGTTGCATTGTTTTATTTCTGTTGCATTAGTACTATTTTAGCGGAGCTTTTCTCCTCGGGCCTCCACTGAAAATGGACATGTATCCAGTTGGACTAGCCCGGTTAACAAATGTAAAATAAAATAAATAATAAAATGAGCAGGTCCAATATGTATTCCCCCTTGTGGCTGTGTTGACTGGTTGTACCAAAGCACATGAGTCCACAAATTGTAGTGACTGTTGGGTGAGGTTGTTGGGGCTTGAGTAGTATCCCCAGTCAATATGTGTGTATATGAAGTCACACAATATAATGGTGTCTGTGGAGACCTTCATATTCTCCATAGTTCCCACAAAAGCCAAGTGTAGTTTCTGAGTTTGGGAGTGTGTTCTGTAGCAGGCAACAAACTGAAAGGCAGTATTGCACAGTGGTAGTTGTATATGTATGGTCTGTGATGCTTTGTGCAGTGCTACTAACCTGGAGGTGTGTGTATCTGTGATGTATATGGATACTCCCCCTAGTTGTGTTATCTGTTCCAAGTCTTGTTGTCAGACAGCATGGTATGAAACATAACCTTGTAGTGCTGGTGTGCATAAGCGAGCCTGAACCAGGTGTCTGTCAGTGCACAGATATTGCTCTCCTCCATACTGAGGAGAGTCCTGAGTGGCCACAATATGAGGTTAACACAACTGTTGTTGAGCAGCATTACCCTTAGTTTCATTTAACCTGTAATGTCTATGGAGGTGGGTTTGTCTTCTGAGCCCTGCTTAAAAAAGGCACTCTGGTGGTAGCAAGATCCTTAGCCAGCATACCAAAGTCCAAGGGAGACAGGTGCAAGCTGTCCATAGTGAAGCTACGTGGCATGTTGAGGATGTCACCATACGCTGGCCGACACTGTATCCCCTATGAATGAAACAAATTTGTTAGCCAACTGTTAAATGTGATATGTGTGTCCGTATACTGTGACATCATAATTGGTGGGTGTAAGATGCTAGACAAGGTCAGGGTCATACTGGCCTGGGCTACATGATCAGAGTGTACCTCCATGTATCATGTCATGTGGTCCAGGGAGTAACGTCTGAGGTTACACACACCAGCATGGACAACAATGGTGCCAGTCTGTACTTGCTTTGGAGTGACCTGACTGCCTGTGTTATGCGTCAGATCCTGGCACCCAACAGACAGCCCAAAGTGACTATTCCCTTGTCAGGGCTGGTGAGTGGTACGTCAGTGTGTCTGAATATAAGTGTTGCCTATTACAAGTGTATTAGGTGTGTTGTTTAGCCTGAAGGGCAGTGACTGTGTGGCACACTGACATTGTGAACTTAGTGATATGTGGGTATTGTAGTAGGGTAGCAGGTGTGTGTGTATGTGCCTGCTTTGGAGGTCTCTGCTGCTTAGGTAGAGTACATTTACAGCATCCGAGTATGTCAATGTGTGCTAATGTGGTTTGAGTGCTGTTGCTAAAGGATATGTGAGACTGATATGTGGTGTGCGTGGTTACCTTCACCACCTGATAGACTGTGCCAGTCATGGGTTGAGAGAATTCAGCTCCCTGTATGTCTATATACGTGCATCTCACACATATATCTGAGTTTGTCGGGAGGAGGAGATGGTTGTCTGTGTACATGAGGCAGATGTGAAATTGTGTCAATATCACAATATCCACCAGCTGGACTGAAGAGTACACACAAAACCGACCCCTGTACATGCCAGGATATTATGATGACATACTCTGTAGCCTTATCACAAAGGATCAGTAGGGTGTTAAGCATGTAAAAGAGTATAACAGGGATTAGTGCTCATGTTCGTTAGTGTTTGTAAAGAGGAGCTGAGAAGGAGTCCAGACTGAATCATGACACCTCCTTCAGCTATGTCATAAATATCAATGTACACACATATATGTCCTGAGTAAGGGCCAACTGTACCTGAGTGTCAATGCCAACATCATGAGAGACAGGCTCATATGTACATACCCATCCCCCACTGACAATAGTCCACATTATCATACCAGGAGATATCACATGTAGAATGGATGAGCAGCTACCCTCACTGTCAAAAGCATGGCAGCAGGTGGAATACATTGATTCCCAATATGTGTCATGCACAAACTACAGAACAAACATCTCATGAACCTGAACAGTCAGCTGAGCTGCACCCCCTACACAGGATGTGGAACCATTGAATGTGTCACAGCTACATATGGCACTCCCCACAAGTGTTGGTGCACAACACACCATGGGAAGTCAAGTCCAGTATGCCTATGAGGTCTGATCTGCAAGGTCATGGAGTCCATCATGGTTGCAGTCATAAACAGAGCTATTGGAAGCTGACACACACACAACCCTACCAACTGTGGTATGTTCATGTGTGGATCATGGTTCCCAAACATGCTAGACTGTTTGCAAGGCAGCCACCCAGGACATACATCAATGAACACATCTACACATGTGTCACATAGACTTTGAATAGCCCTTTATCAACATCCCAGACACATGTAGTATCCACAAAACTAAGAAGCTGTGCATAAATATGTGTTGACATATGATGGAATGTCAATGTGTCCACAGATAGATCACACAAGGTAAGGATACTGAGGTCATGTTCAAGCTGTTGACACCTGCTGACCCACATGGATCAGTCCTGGAATGGCATAAAACAAAGTGTGCGCACATCACCATGTCCAGTCTGATGATGTCACCATCCTATAAATACAGCAGGAGAAGGGAAACCAGCCCAGTAAAGCAAATAGCATGCCGTGTTAGTGCATCTTTATCTAGTATCATAACATAGTTAGGTAGGGATTTGAATCCTGCAAACAATGAGTGTGTATGTGTGCAATTGTCTTTGAAAGGGGTGCCCTTTTTGGAGACTGTGAAAACATATTGAAAGAGGTACATTCCTCTTTGGAAAGTCTGATGATGTCACCATCCTACAAATACAGCAGGAGAAGGGGAAACCAACCAGTAAAGCAAATAGCGTGCTGTGTTAATGCGGCACTCTCTAGTGTCATAATATAGTTAGGTAGGGGTTTGAATCCTGCAAACAGTGTGTGTGCATGTGTGCAATTGTCTTTAAAAAGGTTGCCCTTTTTGGAGACTGTGAAAAGACACTGAAAAAGGTACATTCCTCTTTGGAAGGTCTGATGATGTCACCATCCTACAAATACAGCAGAAGAAAGGAAGCCAGCCAGTAAAGCAAATAGCGTGCCGTGTTAATGCATCACTTTCTAATATCATAGCATAGTTTGGTAGGAGTTTGAATCTTGCAAACAGTGAGTGTGTGTGTGTGTGGGGGGGGTTGTGTATATGTGTGCAATTGTCTTTGAAAGGAGTGTCCTTTTTGGAGACTGTGAAAACACACTAAAAGAGGTACATTACTCTTTGGATAGTCTGATGATGTCACCATCCTACAAATATTGCAGGAGAAGAGAAACCAGCCCGAAAAGCAAATAGTGCACCGTGTTAATGCGTCTTCCTCTAGTATCCTAACATAGTTAGGTAGGGGTTTGAATCCTTCAAACAGTGAGTGGTCTTTTTGGAGACTGTGAAAACACACTGAAAGAGGTACATTCCTCTTTGGAAAGTCTGATGATGTCACCATCCTACAAATACAGCAGGAGAAGAGAAATCAGCCAGTAAAGCAAATAGCGCAGCGTGTTAATGCGCCAGTCTCTAGTATCATAACATAGTTAGGTAGTGGTTTTAATCCTGCAAATACTGACTGTGTGTGTCACTGTTGGTCAACACAATGTGGGTTTTGCTTTTACTATGGTATGACATAGAATGATGACAACAGTAAGTGCATTGCAGACATCAGGTATCTGCATGGCAAATATATATGTGTACATGTCCCCTCAATCAGTACATAGGTGTGAAGCCTGCATACTACATGAATACATTTATTTCCATTGACAGGTTGTGCCGCTGCTACTCAGATCGTAGGTCACATATGTATGTATGTGACATGGCCGTCCACGGTCGTGTTCTGTGGCCAAGGTCATCTGTGGCATACACACTCATGACAGTTACTTAAGAGTAGTGTGAGTGAGGGTATATGCCTGGGGTATATGTCAGACATGGTCATACACAACAAAGTCTGCCAAGAATGGACAGTCTTTATAAGTGTATGACTGCCTTGTGGATATGCATTCAGGCCTCTAATGTCTGTGATACACCTTGGGACTCCACAATACCTATGGATATGTGGATACCAAGGGACACATGACATAACATGCATCTGTATGTACACTATGGTACCCGACATACATGTTGAAGGCTACCACCAGTGTGGTACTGACGGGATAGTATGTATAGTACATGAGGATTACTATGCCATAGTCGACACTGCTATACAGCATGTATCACACAACAGGTATCTGTCTGTATGATACCCTTGTGTAGGATATGCGTCCCATCCAGGGAATGCATTGTAGGCCATTCCATGCATTCCCAGATTTGGATGGACACATCCCTAGGGTGTCTGCATGTACCTAAGGGGGCTATATGACACACAGGTGTGGTCACAGTAATGGGTGGCAGTCATCACCACTGGTTAGTGTTATAGTGTAGCACCGGAAGGATCCAATTGATAATGGGTTCCTTACTACTGTGTGTCATTTGTCAGGACATCATCTAATGATTGCTTATAGTCATGCTGTTGAGGTTGTGTATACTACCAGACTGCAAATCATTGACTGATATTAACGGTATCACCCGCAGCACAGTGTCAACCCATGTCATACACACGTCTACCCATGTTAGTACATAACTGTAGTAAAATGCATACTGCCCATTGAAAGATGCAATGGGATGTTAATAATGTGTACGGCAGGGTATGCCACATGTCCCATGTGTCCACTATGCACATAGATCCACACAGTGTGCACCCACCATGTTCACAGATGTACACTTGCTAATCTGTACTGCACACATCACACACGTACTGTCCACTCGCTAACACATGCTGGCAACACATCACACATCAGCCAAGTGGCACATGTGTGGATAATACATACTCAGACCTAACAGTGGTGTAAACAATGCCTGCATCAGACTGACATAGTGTCAATAACCACATGCACGGGAGATCCTTGAACTTGCATTATGCACACTGTTATGTGTGATAGCACCATGTTACGTCCCTCCTCAGTATGAGTGGTGTGGACTTGATATGACAGGTTATGTGCCAGAGTCATGTCCACAATGTGTCTGTGTGGTGTGTGTTGTTTTTGTGTCATGTGTGTCAACATGCCATACCAATGTTGTGTAATGTGTGTGTCTTTGTGTTGTGTGTGTGATTGACTGTTGCGTTAGGGCATGTCTGAATCCATGTGCTGCATATGGGGTTTGGGGAGTGCAGATGTATTGCCTAGTTAGATATGCTCTGGCCAGTACACGTACCTGTGTGTCAGCTTGGCATTCAGTCTGCCCTGCTGGCCCGTGCCATGGGATGTATGTGCCTGTCCCAACTGGGCTGCCACTGGTGTCTACTGGAAACAGGCAGGCCCAAGCATTCATTGTATGCCCCAAATGGCGCAACTGGCACCCGTCACTGCTCTGTGCTTCTGCATCCGGACGTCACGTCTGGCGTCCGGGCTCTGCAGCATCTGGGGGCCCTCTGCTCAATTTTCATGACCTGTGTTGTGGTGGAGCCGGCACGTACGCAGTGCTCATTGTGGTGGGTGTGTTGGCCCACCCCCTGTGTCGTAAACTGTGTGCTGATTCAGCCCGACATGTTTAATAGCGGAGGGCACTGCTTTCTTTTCGTCCTCTCCATACCCCAACTTCTATGACATCGGTCGCTGGGTGTTTGGGTTGCAATGCGTGGGTACATACCTGTGATGAATGTGTTCCTCCTTGCCATGGTGTAGGGATGTTGAAGATGTGACAAGAGATTTGACGTACTGTCGATTGGACCAACATATACCCTGTCAATTCTCAATGCCAAATACATTGTCATCGTCACAGGATACCATCAACCATATCGTTCAGCCCAACTAGCAGTCTGCAGTATAGACACACGATACATAACTGCCACATAAATGCACAATGACAGCCTCGGGGGAAAACACATATCATGCAGAAATAGCATCATTCAATGAACTATGTACATCACATCATGACCACAGCTGCCATACCACACATCACAGTTGTTATATGACTGGCAACTGCTGTACGAGAACCATTTATAAAAATTTCCTCAACTGTTGTGTGGTAAACCTTTACCACCTTCAGCATTCAAAAAAAATGTTGTAACACAGTGAGTGTTAGTACTTAATGTGCCCTACTTGTTATTGACTGTAATTTTCCGGACAGGACCACATTTAGGAATAATAATTTTTTTAAAACCCAGTTCAGTGGGTAGTTTTTCCCGGGAACCTTCGAGAGGGGCCACCACATGCGCGTTCCTCACGGGTGAGGGGGTGTATCCCCCAACCCCTGGGGCGTGTTGTTGTTTTCCCCCCAAAAATTAAATCATGAGTGATGGCGCCCCCCTTATGCGGGTTTCATGTTGTCTTTCCCCCCAAAAAAATTTTCCACGTGCATCCCCTGGGGTTTTTTCCCTTCCGGGGGTATATGCTCCCAGGTTTTTTTCCTTTTCTCACTTGTAGGGGGGTTTGTATAGCCATGGGAAACAAAAAATTGTGGAGAATATGTAATTAACATTTCATACAGTTCTTAACCCATATATAGACGTTCATCTGTACGGGCACACATTAAACCACATACATTACCCACCTGGCTGCATGCCCCATAAATTACAAATTCCCCAGACCCAAACTTTTGGGCCCAAATCACACCTTCCCAGGGGGTTTATCAACTAATCATAAAATTGATTTCAATAAGGGGTCAAGATAAGAAACCCACCCATCTTCCCACCCCTTGTGACATTTTAAATATCTCTACTGTGAAACGGTTAATTTTTGTTTTTGCTACACTTGTTGGGAATGGTGGCTATTAAAACCACTCGTTTTGTTCTCACGTGGCTTTGTTGTCCTTCTCTTCCCCTCTTCAGTCCTTCCCGGGGAATTTAAATCTGTGCAGAACACCCGATTTCCAGGGAATGTAAACTCCCTTTGGGCTTTTGGGTCAGCCGCTGGTAATTAAAATTCCTGGATTCACCAGCATAATTATAGTTTTTCTTCCCCAATGGGCCCCAAAGTGTCCGGAACTTCCAAATTTATATGTCTCATAATCTGAACTTTTTTGGCCTAACTGGCCCAAAAACCCGGGCCCCTCAAGTACCCCCCAAGTTGAAATTATTTCCCCCTTTCCACCTACATGAATTTTGATTGAAATTTTTTGATTGGTTAATGGTAAAAAATTTTTAAAAAGCCCTACCTTCCCCCCGGCCTGTAAACCATGTAATTTTTTCATTTCCTGCAATTACACAGGGGCCCGGGCATTTCCTACCCAAAATCTGGGGGGTTTCTCCCCCCGGGGGGTTTTTTTTTTTAAAATTTTAAATTATTTTTTGGGGTGGGTATTCTGGGGTTTCCCCTTGGGTTTGGGGTAAAAGGGGATTTTGTGGAAAACCTTTTTTCCATACAGCATTTTTGGTTAAAGGGGGTTTATGTGGCATGTAATTTCGGGGGGAAAAATTTTTTCCATTTTTTCCCATTTTGGGCAAACCTACTGGGTTATTAAAAGTTTTTGGGGGGGGTAACCATATCTGTTACCATCCCTTTCCCCCGGGCATTTGCAAAAAAATTTCCCCTTTTAATTAAAAATAAATTTTTAAATTAAATTTTTAAATTTCATATTTTAAATTTTTAAAAAATTTTAATTTTCCAAAATTAGTGATATTTAAAATTTTAAATTAATTTAAATTAATATTTTGGGCCCCCCCCCCTTTTTTGGGTGGGGGTCTTGGGAAAAAAAAGGGCAGATAAAATTTTTGAAAACCAGGTGTGGGGGCACCATGAAAACATGCTTTTTTTTAATTTTATGGAATAAAAAGTGGGTTTTGGCTTTTTGTTTTTTTCCCCCATGGTTTTTGGGGGGTTTTTTTTTACCAATTCCTGGAAAAGGGGCCATTGTAAAAAAATATGGGGTTTTTGTAAAAGTAAACCCAAAATTAGCCATCATCATCATGCATCATGTGGTCCCCAACACTAAAGTGTGAAAACCCCCGCCTAGCATGCTGTACCTGAACCACAGTGGGCTAAGTTCAAAATTAAAACCCCCTTGCACAAGGGTGGGGGTGAATAGGGGCATTGCCTAACATGACTGTGTTATGTGTTGAGAGTGTTACCCCCCATGTGGCCCTACCCCAGGTAATTGTGTGTGGGGATGACATGTGGGATACTGAAGTGTGCCCTTTTAGCAGGTGTCTGGTTACACATGTGTAGCATGTTGAGGTGTACTGATGAAAAACATGTTATGTGTGTACATGTGTGCAACTATGCTTATCCAATGTGCAGTACAGTGTTGCCACTTTTGTGTCTGATGCGGGCATTGCATGTGATTGAGGCAGCTACTGACATTACTGAGATGTTTCATGTCTCAAGCAAACATGCACAGCATGCATTATGCATAGGTGTGTTATTTTAATGGCCTAAACCTATGACATGCACATTTCTGTTTAAAGTGTTAACACACTCACCAGCATGTAAAGTCTGCCCTGCTGTCACACCAGAGGGACCTAAAAAATATGACACAGTTTGTCAGTGGCCACAACTGTGGCATTGCTACTGTGAGGGGCTAAACCAGTAGAACAACAGGCATAGGTGTACAGATACTATTCAAATATCAGTATTGCACACAAAAGGGAGCACAACTGCTAAACACAGTACACATCTCACATGCATAATCTAACAATACAGGTAACAGTAGTCTACAGCTAGGGCATGTTACCTGTCTCCATTTAAAGCTGGGTGGCTCCGCCTCCATGACACATGTGTGATTTTTTGTTGCTGTAGGCCAGGAGCCACCACACTTGAGCAGTTCCTCCACTCTGGTGAGGGGATGGGAACCCCCCCACCTGTGGGCTGTTGTCTGGATATCAGGGCGCCACCAGACATGTCTAATTAAATCACTGCAGTGATGGCGACTGCTCATATGTCTGGTTATGCATGCCTATGTCATTTCCCCGGGAACAAGTTCTTGCCACAGTGCGGGGTCCTCTGGTGCTGGCTGGCCCGGGAAAACAGCAGGGTATAGTGCTGAACCAGGCTGGGGTATTTCCTGTTCCTCTGCAGCTGGGGCATTCCCTGTGATGAGCCATCCTGGAAGACAAAAACATATGTGTGAGCAAGTCATGGGGCACACTTAACATTATACAGTACAGATATCAGTTAACTGCCATATATAGCATCTGTTCATCTGTCACAGGATACAAAATTCAATACCACATATCAGTGCTCAGCCCACAACTGGCTGACAGTGCCTGCCATCCATAAACACCAGTATACACCAGTACTCGGCCCACTGTTTGGGATCCAATGCACATTTGGGGGGGCATATCAAGCTAATGCATGAAAAATATGTCATCCTTTGCAATGAATGTAAGTACTTTTCAGTATAACCAGTAACCCACCCTAGTCTTGATGCCATACCCCCCCAAAAATATGTGCACAGGTTAATATAGCTGGCATACTGCTGTAACAGAGTATACATGTTGCTTTCACCAAACCCTGCAAACCCCCATGTGATTGTGGACATGGTACAGGCATCATTACACACATCAGACATTATAAAAACACAAATGTATGCTAACACAGATGAGCATTTTGTACCCAGTACGCCCCCACTTACAGATACCTATTTTGGAAAGTAATCTGTGCAGACTACAGGAAACACACAAGACGGTTACCAGGGAATGTGAACATACACCATACTGTGCTGTTTAGGCCTACAGCTTCAGGTGTACAACAGTTCAAATGTGAGCTGGATTCACCAGCAGTACCACTTACTGAGCATACAATTTCTTCAGCCTATGATGGGACACCACAGTTAAAAAAGGAACTACATCACAACATATATCCTATGTCTGCATCCCAATAACTGACACATCTTTTCTTTACACCCAGGACAAAAACCATGACAGAAACAACCTCACACTAAACTATCACACCCCAAAACCTTGCACACATTCACTGTCACACTCATTCCACCTCACATAGCAGGTTTAAATTTTTTTCACTGGTGGGAAAATTTGGGGGGCCCTTGTTGGTTTCCCCTTAAAGTTTTTTTGGGAAAGGCCTATTGGGTTTTCCCCCTGGGGGCCCTACAAGGGCAGGGGGCCCCCTTTTTGGGCCATTAATTTCTTTTTTAAACCCTGGCCTTTTTTTGACACACCATGGGTTAAAATTTTTTGCTTTTGTAGATATCTGCACATGTGCATGTGATGGCCTCTGCACCAATTGGTGCCCACCATTTAGTAATTGCATGCAGCCTGCTGTGTGGTAATTGCAGTTCTCACTGTGATTTCAGGACACTGCTATAAAATGATAGGTTAGGTAGGCGTATGCCTTTCTGTTTTGCAAGGTGGGGACCATGCTTGTTTGCTGTGGACTCTTGTGTCAGTCAGAAGGTTGGTATATGTCTCATATCTGAAGCTGGGTTGTAGCCAGTGAAATGCATGTTGTACTGAAACCTGACTGTTGCTTCTTCAAGTACACTCTTCTCAGTGTGTAAGTTTACTCACACCTCCTAATGCTAACACTGGATATGTGGGAGTATGTACTTTCTTTTGGAATTAGAGAATTAACTGGCATAAAACAGTAGTTATTGCAATGTATTCCTATGGCTTTCCTATTTTCCCTTTACATTCAGTCCTTGTAATGCATGTTATATTTCTTTATTGCAATGTATTCCTATGGCTTTAGTATTTTCCCTTTACATTCAGTCCTTGTAATGCATGTCATATTTCTTTATTGCAATGTATTCCTATGGCTTTCCTATTTTCCCTTTACATGCACTCCTAGTAATGCATGTTATATTTCTTTCAGCACCAAATTCTTGCGCATCTGCTGTGGTTTAGTGGTACATCATGCAGACTGGTGAGTCTAAGGTGTGGGGTTTGAGACTGACAAGGATATTTTATTTTGCTGCTGAGCAATACAAGGGCCTTGTCATACAGAGTGACAAAGGCACTTTTAAGCAGTTGTAAGTGAGTTGGCATGGGTTTGCACGATGCTTAGCGATGCTAAGTGACGCTTAGCTTAGCTTATTATATTTTAGCAATACTAAGCGAAGCTTAGCTTAGCTTATTTTATGTTAGCAATAGTAAGCTAAACTTGGCAGAGCTTATCATATCTTAGCAATGCTAAGCTGGGCGCACACATGCGCACACGGGTGCAAACCCACTGACTACTATTTACAAGTGCTCACTCCCACTAACCCCCGCGCTCATGTCTTTGACAGAAAAGTAAATGGGGAGATAGGTCTGTGGTGATAAAGGGTGCTCAAAGAAGGGAAGACAGTAGGGAAACTAGCTTGGGATGTACACGATGTGTGTGGAGAAGGTCCATAGCTGCCCATTTCTTTACCAGCAACAGCTGTGCATATGCAATACATTAGGTGGGATATTTGAAACCTTCCACCCCTGAGAGAGTGGTGAGGACATCTAATTATGTTGTACTACCAATTATGAATATCAGGCACATGCACTGTTTGTGAACAGCTATACTGTCATTAGTACGTTACTCACATCAGAACATTTTGTGGTTTGTGTTGGCATTATCACAGTCTGCTCATGACAACTGGACATATTTCTGTACTGTGTATGCCTACCTACATCCTTGGTTGTGCCTGACTACATGGGTATATAGTACCTTTGGGTAGGGGTGCAGAATTGCAGTGTGCATTATTTATTATCGTGTGATGTTTATCTTGCTGAACATGCAGAGTTGCTGTGTACCTGTAAGTCTATGAAGGCTTGTAGTCTGTCTGAGTAGCTCCCACCTGTGGACATATCCAGATAGTAGACAGAGGTCAGCCTAGTATTCTTTGACTGTGCACCACAGCAGTCTTTTCAGCATCTGAACAATGGCATTGTCACAGGTGGTTGCTAGCAGTACATCGCTACATCTTTTGCTATTTCTGTGTTGTACTTCTACATAATGGCATGCTTGTGGGAATCATTCTACAGCTATTTGCAGAGTGTGTAATAGCAGACAAGTTGATATGTCTGTGTGTTTCTGACTCTTCCAGGCCTCAGATACTCTCACGTATATATTTGAACAGCCTCAGGGGAAGGTACATATAACTGGGATACACTTGTGATATAGTTCTGACATTTTTCAGTTCAGACTTTGGGTGGTTCAGACCATTTCTATTACTACACCTTTTCTGATGTGCAAGTGGTGTCTACTCTCACCTATTGACATTTGTTATTAAGTGAGATTCAACACCTTTCTGCCTACTGTTAGTACATTTCACAGGGAGTCAGAGGGGCACAGCTAACTTTTGTTTACTAATCAGGGTCATCACTGCAGAGCAGTCACTGTTGGAGGTCTGGCCTGTGACCTATGCTAATATGCCTGTGTGTATCCTGCTCTGATACTGTGTGGGGTTTGTAAGCTGCTACTGTAACCTTATTCCCTACTAGCATGGCTGATTCTCTTTTCACAGTCATGTCATGCAATTCAACAACACCTGCTGGTTAAGGCCCACAGAACAAGATTTGTGTTATGCCATTCCTATTTTCCCTTTACATTCACTCATGGTAATGCATGATAAATTGCTTTCAGCACTAAGCTATTGTATATCTGCTGTGGTTTAGTGGTACTTCATGCAGACTGGTGAGTCCAAGGTCCCGGGTTCGAGACTGACAAGGGTATTTTTATTTTGCTGCTGAGCAATACATAGGCCTTGTCATACAGAGTGACTAAGGCACTTTTAAGCAGTTGTAAGTGGGTTGGCGTGGGTTTGCGCGATGCTTAGCAATGCTTAGCTAAGCGCACACAAGCTCACACTCGCACACCCCTGCTAACTACTGCTTAAAAGTGCTTACTCCCACTAACCCCCACGCTAATTTCTTTTAAAGAAAAGAAAATAGGGAGATAGGAAAGTGGTGAAAAAAGGGGGCACAGAGAGGGACAGACAGTAAGAAAACAAGCTTGGGAGGGTGTAGGGAAGGCCCATAGCTGCCCATTTCTTTAACAACAGCTGTGCATAAGTTGAAATTTGGAGTGAGTTTTGAGACCTTCCACCCCTGAGAGAGGGGTGAGGACAACATAGCTTGTTGCACTGCCAGTTAGAATTATCAGTGTACATGTCCTATGGACATGTGTGCAAAATGGGAAGCTATGTATGGTGCGTAATTTTTTTTCGGGTACAGATTGACCTTTTTTTTTGTTCTTTTTCAGGTGAGAGTGGTAAGTGAGGTAGGGGAAATAGGTATATTTGGGGAGGTAGGTTGGGAAGGTAAACAGACAAGACAAACAAGATGCATACATGGGCGGAATTTGACACATGGGGTGGGTGAACACAACTGACGGGGAAGGTTGTTTGGAAATTGCAAGCCCATGAGCCCACAGATGGTAACAGTGGAACTGAGATTCCCACCCATGGGCAGTCACCACTGCACCTTCACAGCCCCGGGGGTGGCTGTGCTGGGGGATGAGTAGGATGGGCAGGCTCACCAATGAGATGCACCACTCTTGCCTCAAGCTGGCGTAGGGGATCAGCGATTGAACGCTGGATCTCCCTACGCACCACAGTCTGGACCCTTCGAAGGGTGATGGGTGGCCCTTCTCTGCCCACGCTTGCACGAGGGGATGAGCCCCATCTCCTGAAGTGCTTCCACCTGAAGGTGGCACAGGGCCAATGGAGGAGGGGAGTCCGGGCTGGGCACCAGAGCCACTGGTGCCAGGTGCACTCGCCAACTGAGGAGGGACAGGTGGGTCCACTGGGACCGGCCTTCCCATAAGTTCTGTGATTCAGTGTGTTTCATTACAACATAAACAACAGCATTCCAGATTAGTTGTAACAGCATGCAGTAATAGTCTCATTAACTCAACACACCACAGTTCCAACAGTCGAACAGCAAACATAACACATGCATATATTGAACAACAGTGGTTATTCCAACTGCATGCAGGGATGATTGGTAGCAACAGGCCACCATGAACGTGGTGTTTGAACAGGGCACATGCATCAGCATGAGTGCACATATTTATGGAACAATAGGACATATATCCCGACAAATATTTAAGATTACACATACCCATTGAGGTGCGGAATTGCATGGTTTATGCACAAACAGTAGGGTGTAGAAAAAACCTCCATTAACATCTTATAAACACTTTTACTCTACACTACATTCCTAGTGACTGCAGGTGTATATTCCCTACGTGTATTATTACACTTGCCACCATGCATTAGGTTGTGTAATTGGTTTGGCTAATTCAATCTATACTTGACCTATATCTCACATACTAACTGTCCAGGATGCTGATGTTACTGCTACATATTTCATGGTTGCATTTATATTTCTTTATCTACATATCTGGATGTTTTTACATGACATTTTCACTTCTAATTGTACAGAACCCTGCATTTATTGAAGCACACTTACATTTCTGGGGAACATATTCACATGCTACTCGTGTGCCAGATTTACTTATGCATGCCAGCCAGTAACTGACTGTTGAGGATGGTATATTTACTTCCCAGCTACTAGTACTTCCATCACCCACTTTAGATGGGATTGCAGAACTCTGGGTTGCCAACACTTTCTAACACATTACTATTTGTATAATTCAAGGGTACAACATTTCATACTAAGTGAAACAGACACACTCTGGGTTTTAGACCATTATTAATGACATTACACACTTTTCCACAGGCTCACTCCTTTATTTGTTTTAACGGTATATATGGCAGACATGTTCACGACATATTATACCTTTATTAATAGGTTAGCACACTCTTTTTTCAGGCTTACTCACATATTATTTTATATGGCAGTGCCTGCAGAGATATTATTTCAGATATTTGTTACCTTTCTAAATGGGTTACTACACTCTTTTTCTGCCTCTCTAATGTTTTTATCTGACAGTACATGCAGAGGACTTATTCAGTCCATTTTATGGCTGTATTATTGGACTACAACACTTTCTTTCATGCTCTCTCCCATATTTTATATAACAATACATGCAGAATAATCAATAACCTGCCTGGCGGCACAGCCTTAGCAGCCTATCTTCATAGGCTTGCTGATTCGTAACACGGTCACCTGCAGCTGTAAAGTAAATGAAGGGATATTGAGACATTCCTATCCATTATACATACTCCATTTTAATTCCTTACATACTGCATTCCATGGCTACATACTCAGTTGTGGGGCATCCCGCATCCCACTGGCCTCCTGTATCCACTGGTTCAGGTGGTCCTCCTTTCGTCTCTTCAGGTCTGCATGGTGGTGACGGACCTGCTCACCAGTCTGGGGAATGCCTGTGGCACTGGTGAGGTCACGAGCTAACCGGTTCCAAGCCTCTGCCTTGTACTCCATCACTTGGAACTGGTGCAGCAGGAGTCTTGCCTCGTGATGGTGGACTAGGAGCCAAACCATGTATTTGGACTCCTCGGTGCCCCATCTCTGCGCTCGGAAGCACACTCCCTCTCCAACACTAGACATTCTGACCGCAGATGTGAGCTATAATCAGTTATGGCATGTATTCCCACCTGTGGGGCTTAAATATGTCACATTTCCCACACTTTTTTGTGATTGGCCATTTTGTAAATTTCCTGGCTGACTGCAGACCTGCTTAGTAATGGTTAAACTACCATTCCTAAGTTTATGCATGTTAATAGTGGCTGTTTCCCCTATGTTGTCATGGCTTAGTGGTTCTGTACTTTGATTATGATGCAAAGGGTCCTGGGTTCAAACCTTGTCATTCTTTTATTTTAATACTGTCTAGACAGGCTAGGGGGTGTGGCGGCATTTAAGCAACTTTGCTCTACGTTGATCCTCGGTGCCCTACAGTGCCCTGGTTGGCGCGGCGCACACGTCCGCGCAAACACATTGCGCTGGGTAAAGTGCTGTTAAACAATGGGCAACTCTATTGCACTGGGTAAAGTGCTATTGAACTATGGGCAACTCTATTCCGCTGGGTAAAGCGCTATTGAACTATGGGCAACTCTATTGCGCTGGGTGAAGCGCTGCTTAACTGCCGGTAATTTTATATTGGGATCCTTTAAAATATTTATTTCGTTCACTGATACATTGGCCATTTCACTACTTTTTAGTTATGTTTAAACATATCTGTTAGGTATTATTCCATATACTGATTTAAAAAAAAATACGAAAGTGAGTGGTGGGACTCGAACGTGAATGCCTCCTCTTTGTGCGAATGCTCTACCATTACACTATTGCTATTTGGTGTGATTTGCATAAACATTCTTTCTTATGCTCTTCCATGTCAGAATTGCTAACTGTAGCTAAGCAATGGGCATACCCACGCACACACGCGCAAATACGGGCAGCTATTTTGGGAATTTAAAAAAAATTAATGTTATGCGTTTTAGAACTGTGATGGGGGGTTTACAATATCAGACAGTGAGGTGTTGGGTGCAGGGACATTTGAGCGGACTCACTCTTGTTTATTTGCTTTTATTTTAAACACTTGCAGGGGCGTGGACATTTAGACTGCTCGGCAGTTGAACACGCCACCTGCTTTCTTACACGGTCCGTGTAAGACTTACGGTTGAGTCAGCGTGCCCTCATGCATATTCATGGCACGCTGACGTCATACCATTCAAATGCAGCCTCTGAGTAAGACTTATTAAGTCTTACACGGAGGATTCGTGAATCCGGGGGAATGTGTTTTTTATGTCACTTGTGATTGTGGGTAAAAACTAGTTTATTTTCAGTCCAAACATAGGAGTTATAAAAATGTAACTGGTGCTGTTATAGAGGTAGTGTAGCATCTCAATTACTTTTCACCATTTACACTGTTACCTCTTCTTCTTTCAGCTGTTCCCAGTTATAAATCTTTGTGTAGAGGCATCTGAAACTATTGGTGATGTTGCAAGGACATCAAAGGACCTCAGTCAGCTCTGTGGCTCATAGGGATGGAACCTTAACTATGAGATGAAGATAATCATGTGAGCTGGAAAAATTGGCCAGGAAGGGAAAGGGAGTGGCTGATGCTGGCTCTCCTATCCTCAGCTGGGAGGAATGGAGTAGCTCATGTCAGTTTGTGTATTACAGGGCAAGGAATTGTTACACAACTTACTCTAAAACTAATTACTGGGGATAATTCCACACATTCACTATGAGCAATATGATCTATTATGAGTGCATAAGCCTGCTAAAGATAAGAATATTATTTGATTAGACAAGATGGGTTCATGGAACAGCACACCTATATAGGAATGTATCATAGCAGGCAATGCGCAGTGCTTCTTACTAACAGACAGAATGGTTCACAGCAAACTTAAAGGAAATTTTCTGAATCCTGACAGGATGCTAGCCAAAGATTCTGCTTCTGATCTCTATATCTCCTTGACACACTGCAGCAGCTTAAATGAATGAATCATGGATGGGGGCTCGGTGACTGAAGGTTTATCTGGAAACACATTTAAATAACCATAAGCAAAAATTTTAAAAATAAATACAATTTCATGAATGCAGAGCTTCTAAACTTTTGAATTATTCTGTAATAAGCAAACACATGAGAGTTTTACACCAAGGTAGATAATAAACACATTAGAAAGACAAATGAGAATGGCAACAGAAGACTGCATCACATTACATATGCAAAACTGACTCATTCATGTGAATATTTCACTGCTGTTTTCAACAACAGAAGACACTAGAGTCCCTGACACAAAAACTCTTAAATGAAGACTTCACTCATTCTCTCCATTAGTTTACAGTGATTTATATCTCTTCTCTGATTAGCACATTTTGTTTTATTTCAGCTTCATAGCACAACACTTGTAATAATGCATTGTTTCTGACTGACAATTATTCAGTTTGTGTGTTTCATTAACTTCAATTTTTTTTTCATTTAACCCATTTTTTTTATTTTCTTTCTACCTGCTTGATCTGTATCTACAGCAAAAATAATGAAGGTAGAGACATGCTTGTGGGTGAGAGGATAGCAAAAACATAACTTACTTAAAACTGGAAGGAAAAGGTATGGAAAATCCCTTCTACCAAGATACTCCAACAGGGCACTGATATATACCGTGGGTCTGATTCAGAAATGATAGCGCATTATGTGCATGAGGTGCACACTTAACAGTAACCATTTCTGATTCATACACAGCCCTACCATAGTGCTGCAACATGAAGACATGTAGAACCACTGAGGGCTGTCTCATGGGCTGTGCTAAATGCTAATGAGACATTATAGGAAGAGGCAAATGATAATTAGCCATGTGCTGTACCTCAGAGCTTCCTGCAGTAAGGCATTTACACAGTCAAGCGATTCAGAGAATTGCTTAGCTACGTAATTTGGTGCAACTCATTCAGGCTGATCATTCTAATGAATACAGCTTAAAGTTCATGTTCGCTCATTGTGTTAGAGGTAAGTTCCAGGGAGTTAGCGGTCAGGTGGTGTTGGGAAGGTTGTACGTACATGTATGTATGGCAACATTTGTGAATGTGTATCTGCTAGGAAGGTTTCAGTGTGGGGGGGGGGTAGTGAGTGGGTAAGTTAGGTGATTGTGTATATGCCACATGTTTGTGTGTGCACACATATGTTTGTGTATATATGTGTTTGTGTGTGTGTGTGTGTGTGTGTGTGTGGGAGGGGGATAGGCTCAGGACTATCATACCTGCACACTCTGTTAGACAAACAGGCAAATCCTGCACCACTGGGTGGATTGTTAACCACCAGGGAAATGTCTTCATCTCATACCTTAACAATGCTTACATGTGGGTCAGGGAAGGACACTAGTCATGAGAGATAACACTCCATATTGTGCATCAATGTCATTTAACAAATATTTGTGGGGAAGGGATGATATCAGGTACTGTGAATAATATTAAAAATTGTGCCTTAATATCACTGGGTTGGGGGCAGACACTAACACTAGGGATACTGTTCATAAAGTGCCTCAAAGGCACTTATACAAAATAAATAAGGAAACTTGAGTTGTGGGAAGACTAGACACCAAATATATGCTAAATAGCATGCCTCAAAGACATTTAGAAAGATTCATACCCTGGAGCTTCCCACATCTTAACAGATCATATTAGTCCTTTTTACCATCACTACTTGTTAGGGAGAGCATAGCATAATAACTAAAACTTAAATTTCCAAGGGGTGGTATCAGACCCTATTCCCCTGACACAGGACACATCAACATTAACCTGCCACACTAACTGATACATTTGCATAGAACTTTTTGTTCCTGTTTAATAATATTATGAAGATCTCAGGCAGTATTTAAGACCTAGGAATAGGACACACATCAGCATGCTTCTCAACCTTGTATTGTAAGAACTGTAAACAAATACCAAACTAGTAGGAGAAAAATACACACTTTCAGGGATAGGTTGCAATAATTCCTTTTTCAAACTTATAGGTCCAGGTTGCAAAAGAGTTGCTATCAGTGTAAGTAACTTTCTTTGGCATATGGTCTTTCTTTTTTTTTTCAAAACAGGTTTATTGTTTTAACATATAAGAGAAATATCATAACAATTTTATACAAGTAATTAAAAATAGGTATTATTATAATATTCAACAAAACAACTAAAGTATTTACAAAGACATCCACTACAATCAGATCAATTAATTAAACTAAAATACCATGCTATTGAAATTAAAATTTTTTTAACAAATTTTGTAAATTATTCCATACAATAAAATAAGATGTTTTTCTATTTGTTCTAGTCCTAATTGTGTTTATTTCCATATGGCACACAATATTCATAACATTTTAAATTCATTGAACGAAGGAGGTGTATCTGAAATCCAATTTCTAGTTATTATTTTCCTAGCCACTGCTAGAATAGACCATAACAAGGGAAGCTTAACCTTTTAACACTTTGAGGTACAGGTGTGTTGAATAATATAAGAGATTTAGAAATAATGAAATTATCTGTAAAAAGAGCCTGCAAAAATTCATTAATTGACTTCCAGTATTCTTTTAATTTTATACAGTCATAAAACATATGAGCCCAGTCAGCATTAATTTCTACATTACATCTCTTACATAGATTATCTTTATTATTTATTTTATTCATCATCAAAGGTGTATAAAAAGATCTATGTAAAAATTTCCATGTATAAAGTCTCCAGACAATGGAAGACGTAGTTCTATAAGCAGATTCCAATATATATTGTTTATCTTGTTGATTTGGTGGGTCCCCATTAATAGAAGTGAAATAATTCCAGTATGAATCTACACTGTAAAAAGTTTCTTGTCTGATAACTTTATGTATGTATGAAAGTTTACCTTTATCAGAAACTTTATGTTGTAAATTTAATATCAAGTAATCAATCAGTGTTGGAATAGATTCTTTAACAGTTATAGACATTAAATCTATTTTATTAATGAGATGTTGTCTAAAGGTCTGAACCTCTAACCAGCAAGTTTCTCTTAGATCAAATTCTTGTTTTAAGAAATCTAGATTTTAACTTTATTATCAGATATCAACTGATACCAATACTTTAGATCATTATCTATAGCTAAATGAGTTCCTTCAGAAGTAGATGACAAAAGCATACCCTGAGTATACATTATAGGAAATATAATAAAATTCCATTCCCTATACTTAGGGTGCATGAATATAAAGTTACGATAACTAATAATAATATTTAATGGGTAACAAACCATATGTTTAGGTGTAATAGGTGAAGTACAAAATTCCTTTAGTAACCATAACATGGAGTTATTTACAATCATATTTTTATGTGTTAAGGAGATTTTCATGAAGTGCATACTAAGTAGCTCCCAATAATCTTTCCATTTTGTGACATATGACTGATCTATTAATAAAGTAATAACTTTTACAATAGAAGAGATAGTATATAAATTAAAGTCTGGAAAAGAAATACCCCTTGAGACCAGCTATTAGTATGTTTCTTTAATGCAATCCTAGGTCTATTAGGTGCCCATAGGAAATTTAACATTAGTGTGTTCAGTTTCTTGATAATTATTTTTGTAGGTGGGAGTATTATTGATTGTATTAAGTATAAAATCTTGGGGAATATTATCATTTTAATAATTGTAAGTCTCTCCTCCATAGTAAAAAACATATTATTCCAGGTATTAAAAAGATTTTGTATATTACGAAAACAGGTATTATAATTATTATATATAATAGATTTAATATCTTTAGATAGTATTATACCTAAATAAGTTATCTAACCTGAATTGGGTACATATTTAGTAAAATCACTAATGAGAATATTTTTTCGTGTATATATAGGTAGTATTTTAGTTTTTTCTTCATTGAATATTAAACCAGAAATACTTTTAAAATTCATCATGTTATCAAATAGAGACTGTATAGAAGAATTAGATCCTGCTGATGAAATTAGAACATCATCTGCAAAAAGTTGAATTTTGGATGTTGTATTTTCATCTATTTCAAAACCCTCTATGTCAGTACTGTTTCTGATCAGATTAGCCCAAGGCTCCATTACTAAAGTGAATAATAGTGGAGAAAGTGGACATCCTTGTTTTGTACCTTTAAGAATAGGTATTTTTTGTGAAACATATGTTCCTACCTTAATATAAGCCAACGTTCCTTTGTATAAATGTTCAATTAGATTTACAAATGCATCTGAGAAGTTTGTGCACTTCATTAAGGTAAACAGATAGTCCCAACTTACTGAATCAAATGCTGAACTTATATCAAGACTAATAAGTGTTAAATCTTTCTTTTTCCTATTTGCAAAATCTATTAATGTTAAAGTTCTTCTTATATTATCAAAAGTATTTCTATTTACAATGAAGCCTGTCTGATCTATATCTATAATGCCGGGAATGATTGTCTTCAATCTATCAGCAAAGATACTCATAAACATTTTATAATCAACATTAAGTAATGAGATGCATATGGTCTTTCTATAAACAGGCTTACACCAGGGGTCAGATTCCAAAAGACATGCTTTCAGTGTAAGGTGTCACTTACCCCAGAAAGCAAGTTTTGTGGAATATGACCCATAAAGTCACATGAATAATTGCTTTTACACTAGCATGCATTTAAAGAAGGATATGAAGTATGGAATTCTAATGTCTAGCATTAATGATTGACTGTAATCATCCATGATGTGTGAAGGCAGGAAAAAAGGAGACATCAAAAATGTTCTGATAACAATAATACCAATAAACATGAAAAAATATGTTTAAACGATTACACAAAATACAATACAGTATAAACAAGACCCCAGACAGAAAAATGTCTACCAATTATGCAAAACATATCTGAGTATAACAAGAAGGTCTCCCATCTACCTATAACAATTTCAGGCTGCTTAATTGTGAAGATTGCACATGCCCTTGGCCCTTATGTGGGGCAGGTCTGCCAAAGACGACTGACCTCATTGAACTCCCCTCGGCAGTGAGTAGGAAGACCCTGAAACATTCAGCCATCTGAATCCCAATATTACTGATCCAGGCCCTCTAAAAGACTTAGTTGTCTTTTTGAACAAGTGGCCTGTTTCCCTGAATAGCTAGGTCCCACCAACCTTGTTCACAACCATTGCAGGCGACCAAGAGCCTGCAGTCCCATCCACTCCTCTTGTCTCCTGGGGTCTACACACCTGTGCCATATCTTGCCTGCCTCTGGTCTCAAACTTGATGGGTTTTACCTAGAAAAGTTAAGACTACAGTGTTGGCTCATCTTGTTTAGATAAACCTCAGTTATTGGGTTTATAATGCAATGACATGACTACAGTTTTGAAGTGTCTAAGTGTTTTTTATGGCAAAGCAAAGTGTCTGTATTTACATTCTAAGTGTACTGTATTATGGATGTGTTGTGTGGCTCCCTATTGAAATTGAGGCACATGTAACAAAGAGTGCCCCCACATGCCAAAAAAATCAACCAAACTGAAGGACAACACATATTGAATATCACTCTTCTTTTTCAATTTTTTCAGGGGAACCCCTCTGCATCCCCCCAATTAGGGAGAAAAGCCCCATCCCACACACTCCAAACTTATCTATCTATCTATCTATCTATCTATCTATCTATCTATCTATCTATCTATATTCTAGCTCCAAGATCACCATACCAGAACAAAAAGGGACTATTCACAGAAATTGCAATCTCAGACTTTGTATATGTAAGTCTACTTTTTTCAGATATTGAGTCTTAACAGTACAAGATTCACTGAAGTACGTCCCTGCATTTTAAATGGTTACCTGTTTACACACTTAATGAGTCTTACAGCTGATTATCACTTTCTTGTTCAGATGACAGTATTGACCAATATATATATATCTATATAAATAAATAAAAATGTAAATGTTCGTTTGTTCAAAATCTTAAATCTCCGAAAGTTCTTCACCGATTGCTTTGAAATTTTCACACAATGTTGCATTCAAATATGCACATGTTTTTATATACCTACTACTATATAGATGTCACACATTGCATGCGAATATGTGCGTGTTTTTATATACCTACTATGGATTCTATATATTTGTATACAAATATGCAATTTTATATGTTTTTGTTATAACTTTCTTACTTCTTTTTCAGTACAATTGAGCTGCTTTAGTTCATCCAAATAATGTCTCACAGAAGATCAAACTTAGGTCGTCGTACTCACGGAGCGGAAACAGTGTGACGAGTAATTGCAAATCAAACTGAGGAAGAACGGGCATGAGAGAATGAGCAAAACAGACAAAGAATGGCTCAAATACATGCCGAGGAAGCAGCAGAGCAATGTGCAGCCAAACTTGAGGATGTACAGTTGCGAGCATGGCGATCGCGTTCTGCAGCTTCAGATCTGCTTCATTCTCCTCGATCGACACCAGCAGATGAAATAAATGCTTGCCTGAAATACTCTACTTTGTGGCGACACGTAAAGACATTAAAATTAACTACAAATATGCGTGGACAGCTGCAAAATGATCGATCAGCTGAGATATTCTCACATCAATTGCTGGAAACTGGGAACGGAAAGGTGCCGGTTGATCTGACCTCAGGACGAATTTCATTGCCTCATAACTTCTGCAATTTAGTGACGTCAAAAGAAGAATTGGTTGAAAAAGTATTTCCTAATATTCAAACCAATTATAAGAATCACGATTGGCTGACTGAACGAGCTATTCTTGCGGCCAAGAACAAAGACGTCTACTAACTTAACAATATTATTCAGTCTAACATTCAAAGCGAGGCAGTCACATACAAGTAAGTCGACACTGTTATGGAAGCAGATGAAGCGGTTAATTATCCAACAGAATTTTTGAATTCACTTGATCTGCCAGAGATGCCACCGCATGTACTGCAACTGAAAATCAGCGTGCAATTTATCATGTTGTGAAATATCAACCAGCCAAAGCTTTGCAATGGCACATGGCTTGAAGTAAAAAAATTAATGAGCAACATCATAGAAGCAACAATCTTGACAGCACCTTTCAAAGGTGAAGATGTCCTCATTCCTCACATTCCTATGATTCCAACGGATATGCCACTTCAGTTTAAGAGATTGCAATTCCCAGTTCGATTGGCGTTTGCAATCAACATCAACAAAGCTCAGGGCCAATCTTTAGAATTGTGTGGTTTAGATCTACACACGGATTGCTTCTCACATGGACAATTATATGTTGCATGTTCTAGAGTCGGCAAACCAGACATTCTCTATATCTGCACAGACAATGGAACAACAAAAAATATTGTATACCCACAAGCATTGTGAAATTAAACATATTAGAAACATGCGCTTTCTCTTTTCTTTCTTTTCCATTTAACCAGACTTAGCCACAACAACACGTGGCCGGGTACAGTTAGTATATATATATATATATATATATATATATATATATATATATATATATATATATATATATATATATATACATATAGCAGCTATGCAAAAATACTTACAGTACTTCTGTAGAGTTTATACTGCTTAATTACTTGGAACAGTTACACAGAGATTTCTATCAGTGGTGTACATTTTAGATGGATATAGATATTTTTCTCTAAAGAGTCATTACATGTTGTTTAGTTGCTGTAATTAGTCAGAAAATTCTATTTTACTTTCTCTACACTGTTGCAAGCTTATGTTTATGTATAACACTGCATATCCTGTACATGAACAGCCTTATGAATATACCTAAACTACTACTAATCTGCTGTTATTGATTAGCATCGATGGTACCTAAACGTATGTGTTTACTATTTATGAGGACTTTTCTGCCACTGGGATAGTAGCAATTTACATTTAAATCTAATGCATATATATTTATGGTACTGTTCTATACTTAACTAATTGCCTCTGGGGAAATGTTAACTATTTCCAATTATTGACAGATTTATGGCAAGACTTTTTAGGCATTGTGTGTTGGTCAAAGCTATGTTTACTTTTCATTCATACTGTACTAAGGATCCATCTGCATATTTTACAAGCAAATTGGCTGATAACTGCCTCTCTGTCCTGGTGGGAAACAGATTGATATTTACTATAGCTGGCTAAACATATCCATGTTCAGTATATTTTCTACAGGTGGCTAATGTACCAGTCTGTCTACTTTCATTAATGTGTTTTTATCCATGTTTATTCTTAATTATTTGCTGAAATGACTACAGAAGAATATCAACAATACATAAATAAGCTTGGATTTTCTGTGGTATGCTGTGTATGAACTATCTGACTTGATGCCTTCTTTTGTTTTTGATATTTCATTGACAGCTGACTTCAACATGTAACTTTGAAATGATAGTTTACTTTTGTAACGACTAGTCTCATGTCAGTGTGAAAGCTAGAGGGCAAAGCATTTTTAATCATTTACTATCATTTGAAATAAAGACCTAACTGATTTTGAACTGGTGCTGGAGTGTCTTTTTGTGTGTGGCCTCTTATTAAACAGTATACTAGTGTGGGTTTGTGCATCCATTTGTATTGGATATCATTATGTGTTTGTATATGTGGTATCCATCCATCTATCTACCTGTCTATTTGTCTGTCTATGTGTGTGTGTATATATATATATATATATATATATATATATATATATATATACATTCACTTTAAAAGCTTGAAATACTGAAATATTGAAATTCAGTATTTCGTGCCCATAAAGTTGAATCTTGAAAAGAATGAAAACTCAGAAGAGTGAAATTCAAAACCTCGCATACCGGAGAATTTGAATTAGCACTTCTGGTATTTCGCAGTGGTCATGGATTCAGAATCAGATCCTGTCTCCTTCTCTAGGCTTAAGAATAAGCAAGGGAAATAAACTACAGATAGATGGAACTTTCAATCCTTGCAAAAATGGCAGTTGTCTGATCCAAAGTAGCACCTTCACTGTAGGAGGTATTGTTCATAAATGGACTTGGCTTTTGGATCCACCACCAAACTCTAAACGTCTTAACAGAAATAAGGAATGGCCACTACCAATGAATGAAACTTTCACTCTCAGCAAAATTACAACCTTCATGATGAACTACACCCCCCTTCAGTGTGGGAAGGACTGTGCTCCAAGTGTTCTAAGCTCCTGGCAACCACACCAAACTTTAAATACATTCATTAGTTTAGGTACTGGGAATGCCTGACTGGTTATGCCTTCCCCTTTTCAACAGAGGTCAAGGAAGAAAAGCTCCAGAAATGTATTTAGTGAAAGGAAACATACAAAGAGATTATAGTAGACACTTTGTGACTACAATTTATCAAATTATATACAGAGTATAGTGGTTACAAATTTAATATAGACTAGAAAGTAATATATATATATATATATATATATATATATATATATATATATATATATATATATATATATATAAGTAATTAATATGAATAGCTGCAGCAGTACACCTAAGAATAAACACCAGCTGAAGATGCAATCTATCCATTGTTAATAAGTTGGCAATGTAATAACATAAGGAGATAATCTAAAACAAACTTGTATCAGTGGTTCCAGCAGTATTTTTCAAACTAAATTGAGAATAGTACATGGAATGAAAATAAGTTGTCTTAAGTGGTCAAATTATGAGAGAGGAAATGAAGAAATATCAGCTATCAATATGTTTGGTGGGATGGGATGAAAAGATATAATATGGTGCAGGAAATAATGCAAAAAGCAAGACTATATTATGCAGTTGGTTAGGCATTATTAGCTGAACTGAAGACATGACTAAACTAGAAGTGTTCTAACGTGTGTCAGGTATGTGACACGTAGTGGTTGTGAAAGAAGGAAAAGTCAAACAGGGTGATATAGCAGTGAAGAAGGAGTAGTTAGGGTAAGCCTGCTGTGGAAGAGTGTGGAAGCATGAACAGTAAGAGAAAGGAACCCTGAGTTAATGTTGACAGAGATCCAAATTTACTGAAATGAGTAAAGACTTGAAGAACTGAGTGAAGAAGTGGTTGAGGAGAGATTGCATTGTTAATCTGCATAATCAACAGATACAGAGAAGAAGAGGTTCAGCATTCACTTCAACATTTATGAAAATAGATAATTTTATAGTTACTGATAAGATGAGAATCCATGTTGTTTGAGAGAAGGAATTGCATATGGGTGCTGGTGGTGTTGTGGTGTGGGGGGGCACTCAACTGATCAATTAGGAGAGGAAGATAAGGGACATTTTTTAGAGTTTTGGAGACAAATGTGGAGATTTTTTCTTGCAACTCCTTCAAGTGTGGGGTTGTATGAGTGCAGATGTCATCTGATTCCAGAGTCTGGCCATATGGCATGAGCACAAGGCTTCACCATGTACATTTGATGACTTGTCCTGCTAGATAAGTTATTTGCCTTTAAAGCTGAGCTTTCCTGGGACAGTACTAATTCATTGGTGGGATCAGGGAAAGACATTTAGATGGCTGGTGCAGAATAAAGTGGCCTACATTCAGTTGGCTTTATTGAAGATAGCTGACAAATTTCATCTAGTTGTTTTATGTATTGTAGTGGTAAGATTGCTAGGAAGGTTTAAGTAAATCATAATTTTTGTTGCTACATTGCTCTAATCTTTTTTGTTGCCTAGTTTGAAAGTTAGTGCAGATTGGGACAGCATAGGTTAGACTGGGTAGGAGGCAGCCATCAGTTGTAGCCAATACCTCTTTCCTACCCATACAGATATTGGCTGTAGCCTTTAAAGCATGTTCTGACAGGTATGTTTTAATTCTGTATATGTTTTGATAATTTTTATTTTTTTGGCATTGAATATATGGAAGTCATATTTTAATTTATTGTCATGGGTAACTCCATGTTGTTTGGTGTTTGGGCTAATACCCAGGATAATATTGTGAAGATGTAATGGAGAAATCTGCATGTGCAACAGGGCTGGATCTAAGTAGGAAGAGATAACTTCTGTTTATTTAGAATTGAGTACTAGCTCATGTTGTCTTACATAAAGTTTGAGGAGCAGGCTTACAGAGCTTTGGCATGAAGTCCATTAATGGATGGGGAAAGACTAATTAGGGTTGAGCCATCTGCATACTGATTATGTGAGGAGGGGCCTGAAGATGTATGTAGACAATTGACAAATATATTAATGAGTAACAGGTCTAGTATAGAGCTTTGAGGGCCACCTATGTTAAGAGGGAGAAAAGAAAGAAGAGTATACTCTTTGCCACTTTACACATTATGTTGAATTAATAAATAATGTCCCCAGAGCCAATGATAGTGGTGAGCTTATGGAGTTATTTAGAATGAGAAACTATACTGAATGCTTTACAGCCATCAAGAAGGGTGGCAGAAACCAAAAGACTGTTATTGCAGTTTAGGTTCTTGGTATTTTGGAAAGACACTAATAATGTTGTGCAGCGGTGGTGGTGCTGCGGTAGCATTGTTGCCTCACAGTAAGACGTTGTCCCGTTCGATTCTCATCTAGAGCATCTTTTGTGTGGAGGCATTCATGAATGGGGCATGCCTTCATTGAAGGTTGTGTGTCAGGGCTGGTAACCCGGTACGTAAAAATCCACTACCAAACATTAGCGGACTGGAGTTCCGCTGTGGTGACCCCTAACCGGGAAAAGCTGAAAGACACAAACAAATTAAGAATGTTGTGCTGACTTAGGGTAAAATCCATGCTAGGGGCTTCAGACCAGATTTACGTCTAATAGGTACTGAAGTACTTGTTAGTGAACATATCTTCCCAATATCTTTGATAGTGGAGGTATTATGAAAGTTGACCTGAAGTTATAATGATTATTTTTGATTTGCCACCTTTATGTAGTGGTAATATGTAATTTTGCTTATAGATTTGGGGAACTTGGGATTCAGTTTTGAACCTATGGATAAGCATGATGACAGGAAAGGCTAGGGCACCTGTAGCTAATTTAATGAAATTGGAAGGAATATTGTCAGCTGCTAAACTGGTTGGTTAAAGTGTAAGGTGGAATTTTTTGATGATTATAGTAGAGACAAGTTGTAATGAGAAGGAAGAAGAGTCAGTGGGACTGCAGTAGACTTGATTATGGGGGTGAATGGGAATGTTTTAATGGAAAGAAAACTGCATTGAGGAAGTGATAGTTCAAGGAGCAAGCTATTTTGTTGCCAGAGTCATTAGGCATATGGTTTTGTTGTGGTGATTTGCTAGGGTTTAGGAGATGGTTAACTGATATCCAGAAAATCTTTGCGTTTATTTTTATGTCATCTTTTAAGTTAAAATATATAAGCTATTTATGTATTTCCTAATTAAGATTTTGACTTAATTTCACAGTATTGGAAGGCATGAAGTGCCTGGTTCTGGTACCACTGACTTCAGGCTCTAGCTCCTTTCTTATTAGCAGTTTTGAGTTATGAGTTAACCAAGGAGTGGAGTTGGTTTTGATGTGTTTGTTTATCAGGGGAGGGGGTGGCTTAGGAATATTGAATATCTAAGAAAATTGTGTTAAAAGCATTTATTGCTTTACTGAGGATCGTATTTTTTAGCTGATGCCAGTCTATGTGTATATGGACATCTGTAAAAGAGTTGATGCTGAAATGAGTTAAGCTGTGGACTATATTATAATAAGAAACAGATGGATTCTTTTTGTCATTTCTAATAGCATAAAATGAGTGGTGATCACTTACATGGTCATGTAATATGCCACATTGGAAGTTTTTTTTTTAATGTGTTCCAAGGGCTAGTCAGAGTTGTGAAATAACATGATGTTTTGTTAAAGCAGGTTAGGGCTTCAATAAATGTTGTGCAGTCATACAGGTTCAGTGAATGAGTGCTACATGAACTGTTAATAGGTGCACAGGTAATGATGGCATCACTGATTATGATAGTTTCCTCTTAAAAGTTGACATAAAAGAGAGGAAACTACAGATGAACAGACTCACTTCTCACAAAATTGCAAGCTGTCCAATCAAAAGAAGCCCATTCATTGTAGTAGAGCTACTATGCATTAACTAGATATGGTTCCCATTTCACATCAAAATTTACACATATTAACAGTAGAGCTTTAAAGGAAAATGCATGTAATGTCATTTAAATAGAAGCTATTTGTTAATTGTTAAATGTTATATAAGCAAACATGGTTGCTGTTTTCCACTCCCAGCTCTAAACTTCTTAAAGGCAAAAGTAATGTAGAGAAACTAGAGATGAATGGAAATTTTGCAATGCCAAAAATTACAGGCTTTTCTATCATCTACAGATGTTTCACTCTAGGAGAGATTGTGCTTTAAAATCAGGAACTGCTAGCTTGCTTTATTTTATTTGTACAAGCAGTGCAGCAAAATGTACAATTGATACATTTACTTATAACAAGGCATTCCTCCTTCCATTAGAAAGGTAAAAAGTGGTTGTTCCCTTCCTAGCACCAATGAGGTAGCTGGATTAATATTCCTCCATAGTAAACTGCATACCATATATTATATATATATATATATATATATATACCAGGCACTCATTAATTCTTCTTAATTGGTAACTCATACTGATTCTGGAGTTGTGTTTCATTTGCACACACTGCTGTCCCTGCACTCTGAGTTATTTTCAGCACTAAGAGCGGGGCTTGTAATTTTATATTATTATGATAGTAAGCAAATTATTTGTATTTTGCAGAAGACTGTTGCATTTGTAAAGCTGATGATTTTTTTAATTGCAGATCTGTGGAATCCCGTGTTTTCCTCAGCCTCATTATGCATTTGCTCCCTACTCTTCTACCTCTGATACCAACCTCTTGCATAATTTATTTTGTAGGTCCAGTCCAAGCATTAATTCCTCCATGCTATCCTATCCGAACTTAACTAAAATCTGTATATCATTCTCCTCAATCAAATCAGATCGAATAGCTATATATCCTGCTCTCTGAGCAAGCTGTATTTGCTTCCTGGAACTATTGAAACATTTATAGCTCTATATTTTATATATATATATATATATATATATATATATATATATATATATATATATATATGGATTCACTTTATAACCTCGAAATGCTGAAATATTGAATTTCAGTATCTCAAGACTATAAAACCGAATCCACAAAGCACCGACAAACAAAAAACGTGAAACCACATAACCAAAAAAACCGCACACACTACACTTAACATACAACACAACACCCACATCAAAACATAAACAAAAAAACAACACACATGCACAACTCGCACACACATAAGCAGGGGGGCTGCACCCCCCACATCCCCCCACTTATATATTCTAACTCCAAGATCACGCAAACACAACACAAAAGCTCACTCACACACGCACATTCTCCAATCCCTCACACACACTCTAACTCCCACTCAAAACCCTTACAAAACACTCACTTACCAGACATAACACCTACATCCACACACAGCACCGCACACTATCAAAACACAAACCCGGACATTACGTAGCGTAACTTCATAACCACAAATTCGACATATTTTCGAGATATATTCAAATTTGCGATTATGAACGTTCGCTATTTGTAACATTCGACTTTATAGCTTTGAGATACTGAAATTCGATATTTCAGTATTTCGATGTTATAAAGTGAACCTATATATATATATATATATATATATATATATATATATATATATATATATATATACAGGGTATACAGTGATCTACTTCAGAAAACTGACAAACCAAAAGACTGAATCTCAAAAGACAGAAAATTCAAAATACTGAACACATTTTTAATGCAGGGGGGAAGCCCACCTGCACTCCTCATGTGGGGGGCTGTGCCCTCCACACCCCCTGCTAACTATATATACCAAATCCAAGATCGCACAACAGTGGAGAAGGGGCAAATCCCATCATTCAGTATTTTGAATTTTCAGCCTTTTGGGATTCAGTCTTTTGGTTTTCAGTTCACTAATGTAGAGTCTTATATATATATATATATGTATACACATACACATATATATATATATATATATATATATATATATATATATATATATATATATATATATATATACTTATATAGGGTGTATATTAAATCATCGAGTGCTTAGAAATGCGAACGATTATTTATCGACCCCATGTAAGTGAAATCTTACAAACTCGAATGCTTATTTTTCCAAGGTGAAAAAAATCACTGTTCCCAAAAAAAAAAAAAAAAAAAAAAAAAAAACACTTAACCCCACACACCCCTACTTAAATATACCAACTCCAAGATCACACTACAGTGATGAAAACAGCAAAGTAACGGACGCGGCCAAGCATTTCTTTCCCAGGGAAAGAATTTGCTTATATGCCACTTCGTCGTTTTGCCTTTTTGTTTTTCAAGTTCGACCAAGACGCATTCAAAAAAATGCATCTTCGGTCATCTAATAGGAACCCTATATATATATATATATATATATATATATATATATATATATATATATATATATATCTATATATGTATATATATATTTATTTTTATATATATATATATATATATATATATATATATATATATACACACATCAGAATTTCGAAGCTCAAAACTTCAAATTTCATATGATTGAAGATCATATGTTCGAAGTTTCAAAACCTTGAAATCCTGAATGGAGATTGGTATACAGCATGGACCCGGAGATTTCCCTTGCCCTCTCGGAGCATCTCGGAGTTGGTATATTTAAGTTGCGGAGGGTGTGGGGAGTGCAGGGAGGCTTGACCCCCTGCATACACATGTTTTAGTGTGTTGAGTGCTGTTTTTTTTTTTTGGGGGGGGGGGGTCACAATTTCAAGATTCCAAGATCTCGAGATCCTGAACTCGATATTCTGAAACTTGGGATTTTGGAATTTTGAAATTTCATAGTGAACCTGTATATATATATATATATATATATATATATATATATATATATATATATGGGTCTATATCATAACATCGAAGTTCCCTAACATCGAATGTTATTATATCGAACCCTAAACACTGAAGTGTGAAAACTTCGAACAGTCAGAATAGCAAATTTTTTCCTAGGGAAAAAATTTGCTATTCCGAGAAACATCCACACAGCACAAACACATACAAAAAACAGCCATCCGCACACACACACTGAAAATCCTACACCTAAACTAAACTTTACATACAGTACTAGCTATCCACTTACCTTAACCCAACCCAAACCTAAGGTCCGTCACAATTGCATACTCACCTCACCCACGCCCTAACCCTAACTCACCTAACCCGCCCCCTAACCCTAACCTACACACAATCGCACACTTACCTGACCCACGCTCTAACCCTAACTCACCTAACCTGCCCCCTAACCTACACACAATCGCACACCCGACCCGTAATGCTCCAACATATCGAATGCTGAAAACAGTGAAGCCACAGCAACGGCCCACCAAATTCTTTCCCTGGGAAAGAATTTGATGTCCTCCACCTTCCTTGTTTTCAGCATTTGACATTACGGGTTCGATATTATAACATTCGATGTTAGAGAACTTCTATGTTATAATATAGACCCTATATATATATATATATATATATATATATATATATATATATATATATATACATATATACATATATAAATATATATATATATATATAAATATATAAAATATAATTGCATTCTAATGTTCCGCCCTCTGAAACACATAGATTTAACTTACTCAGTACTTCTTCCTGATCATATAATTATCTTCTTCTTCTTAAGAAACTGCTAAGTATGTTCCTCCATACCTTACTCTTGCTGGCAGCAACATCATTTTTTTTCTCATCCTTTTACTCCTACCTGAGTACAGGAAGGATATATTTTCCTTTTACCTCTTCCCCCTTATATTTTCTTTTGGTTGTAGTGAGGGTAAATGTTCCTGATCTCGTCTTCCCTTTCCTTTCCATTTGTGGCAGCTAGTGTACACTCACCCATATTACTCTGTTCTATATTGCTTTTTGGTGATAGCAAAAGCAGCACCCCATCACTCTTAGTGCATTACTTTGGGTGGCACTAAATAAACCCACTGATCACTCTGTTTACACAGTCACATTTCCTGGAATCCTCTTTCTCATGTTATACTTTTTCTTAGTGGCTGCAGAGCTATACTTACCTCTGTCACATTTCCCAAGTTGCTCTGGTGGAAGCTAGTGCAACCCTCAATGATATCTTGATGCACACTTTCTTTGTTGGCAACAAGGGATGCCCCTACTCTCTCCATTTATATAAACACAGTCTCTGGCTTCTGCAGTTTGCCTTAAATAATTTTGTTCTCTGATATAACCACCTTCCAGTACTTTTCCTGATTTTTATTACTAATTTCAAACATCTCTTAAACTACCTGTCACACCTTACTGAACGCCACTGACAACTAACACATCTCTCTCAAATTTAGCTTTAACAATTGCAGTGTGTACTGTAGCACTGTACCCTGGCATTTTGTGTTATGGAAACCATTACAATATGAAAAGCATTTTAGTCATTGAATATGCCTGAAACAAACAAGTTACACAATCCAAACTGCATAATTCAACCTCCAAGCAAACTGCAAAACCTTTCAAGCAAAGTTCCTTGACTATATGGGCCATAACTGCTTTATCAAGTACTTAAAGAAACAAGGGTACTGAATCTCATTATTTAGTTCCTGAGGAATCCGTATGAAGGACAAGAAGCAGCATTTAGAAATTAATATTGATTAAATGAATGGCTCAATATTGGGAAAGTAGTGTAGTGTCAGTTATGTCATTGTCTCTCTCAAACTATTAGATGACTTAATGGCAACACTTCTTATAGCCAAACATTAGATTATATTTTCAGTTTATCTCTTACTACAAAAAACTTTCAAAAGATCATTTATTATACCATTATCATAAATTGCTCTGCTATCTTCCCCATAAGAATTCAAACTAATTACCAACAAAAGCACTGTATTGAGGAATTCAAGACACCGGCCAGCACCAGATATTGTCACAAGCGTTTATTGAGCAAAAAATCAATGGTGAAATAATTGATTTTTTGCTCAATAAACGCTTGTGACAATATCTGGGGATGGCCGGTGTCTTGAACTCCTCAACATAGTGCTTTTGTTGGTTATTGATGATTTTTTTGCACTGTTTCTTCTGTCAAATCGGATAATTCAAACCAATTGCCAATCATTGTTCTATAATAAAGCTGTTCAGTAAGTTAATATATGGACACATTTCAGATCGTATACATAACTACAACCTTCCATATGATCGACAACATGAATTTTGTAAAGTCTTCAGTACTTTATAAACTCTATAATAACATGACTAATGGCAACCTTACAGAGAGCATCTTTGTTGATGTATCCTAGTACTTTGAGATGTTTGACCACTCCCTTCTTTTGACTAAACTTTAAAAGATTACATATTATTGCTAGCACAATTTAATGGCTAAAAATGTCATAAGAAACAACTTTTTGAGTCAAGCACTGGCACTGTGACCTGTGAAGTATCCCAGAGTTCAATATTAGGCCTCTGTTTTTTGTTTCTGACATGACAGCAGTTCTTTTTGACCTAAACATATAAATGTATGCCAAGGACAATCTCCTTCATATCTCAGACAATTCTACTACCAACCTTGAAAAATAAAGTACAGTCTGGCATCACCATGTTATGCCACAAAATGCACAATAACACACTATCTATAAATAAGAAAAAAAACTCAACAATCCTATTATTTGCCTTACAGCAAAGGGCAGATAAAACAACCACACTAATCCTTTAGGACTCTCCTAGATAACCTCATTCCAAATGATTAGCAACAAAAACACATATAAAAAGCTATAGATCATATCCTGTGAAGCACACTGATGTGACAATCAATAGGATCTTGCATTATTTTGTTTATTGCTCTTGTACTAATTCATACCATTTTGCTTTACATTTTATTTCTTTGTATCCAAAAAAAAAAACATAGTTTGGGCCAGAAGCAAACACTGTTTTGTACTCATTAACTGCAAATGGATTGAGTCTACCTGCGTTGTGTACGGTAGAGAGCAGTAGATTTTTATTTAAAGAAAGTTGGACAGGACATGGTTTAATTACTGTGAGCTTCATCCCCACCTCACCCCCTTTTCTACATTAATAACTAGCTACTCCCGTTCTAGAACTTTAACCACTCCAAATACATGACACAGCTGTTAAGGTCATCACAGTTTTACTACTCCAATCCATCTCTCTAAACCTGTAAAACACACACATACTACAGCACAAATTGTAGCATTCACTTTACATCTTTACAATAGTTGATTCCCCTCAGCGTGCACAGATCTTCATAACCTTTCATTCCATCATCCTCCTGTCTGTATACCCTCATTATTATTGACGTACATTTCAAAATCTATGTACTCTTCACCCTCTTTTCATTTTCTCTTCATAGACTTAATCAAATTTAAACAAACAAATCCCACAAACAACAGCCTTTATCCCTTTATAATACTTTCAAATCTTTTCACTCTAATAGCCATTCATCTCTTTAAGCTCCACCATTTTTGAGGTATAGCAAATCAAGTTATAAGGCTTCCACTTTAGATTGGATTCTAATGAATAATACAAATTATCACATCATTTTCCATCCCCTGACACCTTACTACTTTTACTATAAGATACCATAATCCTACTCACAAACCAAGTTGCTATAACCATGCATGAAATGTGTCCTCTTTCCAGAAATAAAGTTCCTATCTAGTCCAAAATCTGTAAAATGGAAAATTTTAGAAACAATCCAACTTAATGAAGCTGTGCTACTATTCAGCACCACTTTCTTACGTATACTAAATGCTCATGTTTCAGTAAGAAGCAAAGGAGCCAAAGCAAATCCAGCTTCTTGGCTTTCAAAAGAAATCAGACAACACATAAAAGTAATATATGGGGCATGCAAAAAGTGGATACAAAATAAAACTGAATCAAACCACCTAAAATGTAAACACCTCAGGGACTACACCAAAAATAAGACAAGTCAGATAAAAAAAAAAAAACATTTCTCATAAAACTGGAGTCAGAAAATCTTAACCAACCTAATCATGAAACTGCACTCATTGCAAGCATTCCTAACCCTGGCAAATGCTGACATATGTGCAGTCACAGGAACCTGGTTCAAAACTGTGGAGAGCACCCTAGCCTTACCTGGTTACTCATCCTATCATGCATTCAGACCACAAACTCTGCAGAGTAAAGCAAAAGGCAGTGGAGTTTCAATATACATTAAAGATATACACACCTCCAGGCTGGTCAAACTGTAGGACACACAGGAGACACTCCAAGTGCAGTTAACCATTGACAAGACCCCTATTCAAATCATAGCTAGCTACCGGCCCCCAAATCTAACTCAAGATGCCCACTCCACCTATTTGGACCTGTTTGAATCTATCGGGAGTCTACTCTTTACCCTGATCCTGGGTGACTTTAACTTCCCAAACATAGACAGGAAGAACTACTCATGCCAGAACGCAAATGCCCTGAGATATCTTGATTTTTTTTTTGCCAACGCAAATGCCTTGGAACAGCTAGTCAATACCCACACAAGGCATGATAGTATCTTGGACTTGATATTAACCAATATGAGTAACCACTGCAGCATCCCTATAGTATCATCCTCCCTAGTAAGATCCAACTGGATTGGGTTGGGATGGTGGCCTAATGGTTAAGGTGTTTGCCTTACAAACACAAGGTTCATGGTTTGAGTCTTACAAGGGATAATTGGCTAGGCTTAAAATGGCTCGCAAGGGCAGTTAGCTTAGTACTAACCTATGAACCTATGAAGGGTTAAGGTGTTTGCCTTACAAACACAAGTTGCAGGGTTTGAGTCTCACAAAGTATAATTGGCTAAGCTTAAAATGGCTCGCAAGGGCAGTTAGCTTAGTACTAACCTACTAAAAAAAAAAAAACTGCAAAGTGGTCATTTTCAAAGTCATCATCTCCCTCAACCCCCCTGTAGCTAGAATCAGGCATAAATACTTCTCCAAAGCTGATTACATCCTCCTGAGGGATGGTATAAACAGCTTTACAGCCCCCCCCCCATTGTAGGAACTGGCACCAACATCTAAAGGTACACCAAAGCACTATACAAGCATTTATATAGATGCATGGAATCAGGAATACCCCACAGGACTAAATCATCCTCCGTGGACATCTGCAATAAATAAACCCTATTAAAAAGGAATAAAATTGCTGTCTAAGACCAAGAAGGAGCAGGTGCCCAACTGGAAGCAATGTCTCCTTAGCTTGAACAAACAGATAAGAGCACTAGTCAAATCCTCCAAAGCAAACTTCGAGTTCAAATTGGCCAGATCTTCTAGAGACAGTCTTAAGGCTTTCTTCCCATATGTCTGCAACCTCAAAGGAAGCACCCATATCTGTTCAGAACTGGTGGTCAAGGACATAGCACATACAAATGGCACAGATATAGCAAACATGCTGGCTGACGGATTCAGTGAAAGCCTTACCCTTCTGACCCCCCCCATCAGTAAATCAGGACATTCTCAGTACCTGCCCCCTCCCCCTTATATCTAGGAATCAGGCCATCACTGTACTCTCAAAGGTAAAGGATACAGCCTCCATGGGGCACGGTAACATCCCAGGCTGCATCCTATGTGAACCCAGGCAGAAACTTGCAGCACCATTAGGCTCCCTAGTCAACCAAATCCTGAGTAACTGCTTCATCCCAGCTGAGTGGAGAACAGCCACTGTCATCCCCTTACACAAAGGTGGAGCATCCATAGATATGGGAAATTATAGATCCATCAGCCTAACTACCCTGATCTGTAAGGCTATGGAATGGATTACCATGGACATAATTAACAAGGTCAGTGGCAACCTCCAAACACTTGATCCCACACAGTTTGGCTTCAGCAAGAGGAGTTCATGTCTGCTAATTTTGGTCGACTTCTTTGAGACAGTCGCCAAAGCCATGGACAAGGGGAAGATGGTGCACACCACCTACCTTCACCTGGCCAAAGCCTTTGACACTATTCCCCACTTGGGCATAATAGATAAAGTCTCACAACTAGGCATCAATCCATATGTTACCAGACGGGTAGCAAACTGGCTCACTGATAGAACCCACATATTCCAAATAGGGAAAAATCACCTCAAGCAGTAGACCCGTAACAAGCGGCGTACCACAGAGTTTGGTATTGCAGCCTCTGTTATTTGGGATATACTTTTCTGAGGTGCAGGCCAAAACCAGTGGGCTATGGCTGACCAAGTTTGCAGATGATTGGAAGCTGGGTGCTGTCATCAATTCCCCTAGTGATGTGGACATCCTCCAAGAAGGTCTCACTCAGACAAATAACTGGTGTCAGAAACATGGCATCAAGCTGAAAAATGCTTCCTCATCTTCTTTAGGGAGAGTGACATCCCCAAAAATATCACATTAATAATAGTGTCCTAAGTACTCAATCAGTTGTGAGGGATTTGGGCACCCAGGTTGATAGCAACCTGACTTTTGATGACCATGTTGTTTCTGCTGTATGGAAAGCCTACATGGCCCACATCATAAATAAGAGTATGTCATCCAGAGACAAGGAGGTCATAACATCCTTGTATGCTTCCCTTATAAAAGCCCATTATTAAGTACAATGTCCCTTTCAGCATGTACCTCACAAACAACATGCTGCAGCTAGAGAGACCACAGAAGTTCCTCGCTAGGAGAATCCAGGGCCTCAAACATCTACCATACATGGATAGGCTAAAAGCCTTACCCCTGTACTCAGTTTCATACAGACTCCTCAGAGGTGACCTTTGTCTGGCATACAAGGCGATCATGGACCCCAACTAGATGAGACTGCTGCATATCTGCAAGTCATGCTCCACTCGAGTAACCCAGATGCAATGCCTCAACCTGGTTTGTAACATCTGCAAGACCTATGGGTGAGACAGATTTGTGTCCCAGAGACTCCCCCATCTATGGAATAGACTTCCTCTCCACATCAAGTACAATACCTCTTTACCCCTTTTTAAGTGCAACCTGGATAACTGGATAGGACACAGAAAATACACCCCTGGGATTCCACCCATGCCCCTGCTGGACAAGGGCATCAGGTGTTTATTTATCTAAACATGGGCTAAACTCTTGGCTAGTCTTATAAGGGCCTCAGGGCCAATAGCCTAGTAACCTCCTGTGATCTTATGATCCTATGAACCAAAAGCATTTTGAGTCACAGCAAATCCACTGCTAATCTTGGCTAGATTATTCAACCACCCCCAGCCTTTAACAGGCTAAAGAGTAGCATAGCCTACCAATTCAGTTGGAAAATATATAAAACTAGTGTCTACTCTTATTAATAAACCAACCCATACAGACAGACCAACTCCTCCATAATCCAAACAACACTCTAAACCTTACTGAAGAAATACACCATAGACCAATAGCACTGGGGCCAAAAAAATATAAAAATAAAACAATATATGAACACATTCCAGTCTCTGAGTGCTTTCATTCTTTTACTTTCAGAACTTCATCAAAATAAAAACACAAGCACATAAAATAGTTTATGCACAATTAGAATTGACATCATCAGTAACAACATCAATCAATTACTCAATATAATGAGCACCAATTACATTGTTATAAAAGTCATTAAATTCCTAAAAGGAATATAGGAATCAGGCAAATATGCAGTACTATAAAAATGCATCAGATATAACGAATTAAATATGAATAAAACATATTAAATACACTGATATATTAATAAACTCAACTGAAATAGTACAATTTAAAACTGGACTAACATCTGCATGTAAAAACACTTACCATTTAAGTTCAAGAAATTCAAGATAATTATTAAACTGGTTGATAAATACATTAGAATCAACTTTCTGAACCACAAAAAAATAAAACTTATGAAAATGAGGACAAATTAAACTATGCCTAGCAAGGCCATTATTGGTATTGATTGTAATAGCTATAATATGCTAACTAATCAGACAACTCAACTTTCTTGTGGTCTTACCAATGTAAAAGCTTTGGCAGCCACAACAACTAGCCAAATAGACCAAACCCTCACTCTTACAATTAAACTTCCCTTTGGATTCTAAAGTAAAGTTAATATGCTCAGAAAATACTGACTGTTATGACAGATGAACCTATAAAACTTACAACTATTACAAGGGAAAGTACTAAATGGCCCTGTACACACCCCACTTCTATCATCTTTATGGTGATCTAACAAATATTTCAGGTTTCAAGTTTTCTTAAAAACAAGTTTTGGTTCGAGCCCAGCTACTCCAGCAAGATCATGGTTCCTCAGGATAACACTACAGTTGGTCTTAATAATATAGTTAACCAGATTCCCTTCAATACTCATAGGGACTGATAAGGCTAAAATCTTGTCAGAGATATTGCTGACAGCCCTAACCTTGGGACTGGACCCTGAAGAAAGTCTTGATGGAAATCTCTCATCCCTAGAACTGATAACTTCCTCAGAGATATTTAAAAGCTTATTTTAAGAGCAGCCTCTCTCACAAAACATATTAATAAAAAGGTTAACTTCCTTCAAAAAAGAATCACTTTCACTGATAATTTGACTTAATTGATCACCTGACCCCTAAAGATATTGAATTTCATGGATAATTTCATAAAAGTGGAATGAAAACTACTAAAATATAAATAATTGTTACTGAATGTCTCCTTTAAAAAATATTACTAACAAACTTTTTTGAAACAAAGTCAGTAGATAATTGAATATCTAAAAAATTCACCATGATACCTATAGATCCAATTTCAAAATGTAACCAACTAATATTATCATTCATCTCTGTAACAAAAAGTTGAAATCACTGCTAGTGCCCATCCAAATAAAAAACAAATCATCACTATCACGATAATACATTTTAAAAGAAGGAAGAAACACCAAATAATTAATTTCCCACCAACAAATAACCAGGTTAGCGAATGCCAGATCTACCTTAGCTCCCATCGCTACACCAGAAAGTCGTTGATAGATACTAGAGTTAAACAGAAATAAAGTACTGAATCCAATAAAACACAAATTGTCTTAGGATCTATGCTCAAATGATATCCACATTTTTGAGGTACAGGTCCACAAACTTGATCCCCTCATCCTGATCAATTGATGTGTATAAAGTACTAACATCAACCGTACAAAGTAGTCTTTCTTCATCCAAAAACTCATATAACTCTTGAGCTAAACCAAAAAAAGCCAAACGTCTTTTAAAAAATATTTACTGCTTTGTACCAGTGGATTAATAAGGCCATCTAACAGTGTGGTAAAGTTAACTGTCTTGCTCTATAGCAACTATAGCCTGAAAGAAGGTTTTGCTTGGTCTTTATGAATTTTGTGTATCCCAAAAAGGTTACCCAACTCTGGCTGATCAATAGAACAAAAATTGAACATGTCAAGGGAAAGACACTCTCAATGAAGGGAATATGGTTAAAGATATTATTTAGACCAACTGGAAAAGTTAACCTGGGGAACCAGGATCTTGCTGGAGTAGTTGGGCTCAAGCCAAAATTTGTTTCTAAGAAAATTCAAAACATGAAGTATTTGATAGAACACCTTAAAGATGTTAGAAGTGCAGTGCATTCAGGGCCTTTTAGTACTTTCCCCTGTAATAGTTGTAAATTTTATAGGTTCATCTATCCTAGTAGTCAGTATTTTTGAGCATATTAACTTTACTCTAGAGTCCAAAGGGGGGTTTAATTGTAAGAGTGAGGGTTTGGTCAATTTGGCTAGTTGTTGAGACTGCTAAAGTTTTTACATTAGTAAGACCACAAGAAAGTTGAGTTGTTGGATTAGTGAGCATGTTAGAGCTATTAAAAAAGGATACCAATAATTCCCTTGCTATGCATAGTTTAATTTGTTCTCATTTACATAAGATTTATTTTTTGTGGTTCAGAAAGCTGATTCTAATTTATTTATCAACCAGTTCAATAATTATCTTGAATTTCTTGAACTTAAATGACAAGTATTTTTACATGCAGATGTTACTCTAGGTTTAAATGATACTATTTCAGTTAGGAGTTTATTAAGATATCAGTGTCTTTAATACATTCTATTCCTATTTAATTTATTATATCTGATGCATTTTTAATAGTAGTGCATATTTTCTTGATTCCTTTTTTTCTTTTTAGGAATTAATTGACTTTTATATCAGTGCAATTGGTGTTCATTACTTCGAGCAATTGATTGTTTTTGTTAGTTATGATGTGTGTACAAATTATTTTAATGTGCTGGTGTTTTTATTCTGCTGAAGTTCTGGAAGTAAAAGAATCAAAGTGCTCAAATACTGGTGTATATTGCTTTATTTTTATAGTTTTTTGGCCCCAGTGCTATTGGTCATAGGGTGCATTTCTTCAGAATAGTTTCATTGGTTCCATTTTCCTTGAAACAATGTAAACCTTCTCTTTCATACCATTTCCTATTTTGGCCATCAAGAAATATCTTTGCAAACTGAAACCTAGAAGGACCCCTTACGATCTGACAACAAAAAGCTGTGCTCTAGATTACCTAATCTCCATAATAATAAAGTGATCCATTATGGAAAGCTATGTCCCAGCACTGTGGAAACTCCTTGCATACTACCTTTACATAAAGGTGGTAATTCTACTGACCTTTACAGTTATAGACCTATAGCCATCCCGTCATTTCATTCCAAAGTTCTAAAGAAGTGCATACAATCACAAGTTCTCTCCTTCATCATCAACAGTAGCATACTCTCTCCTGTACAACATGATTTTCAACCTCATCATAGCTTTGTCAACACAGTAAATGATAACAGAAACCAAATGAGACTAGGCTCGGCAGAATTTCTTGACTTAACAAATACCCTTCAGATAGTCTCACACTCAAAACCATTATATAAATTGTATTCCCTAGTACTAAACATCTATCATCAGTTGTCTGGCTCAGTTGTTATTTCTCTGAAAGGCAACAATGAAATGTCAGAATGACATATCCTCTTTTCTTCCCAAACCCATTTGTGTCTAACAGGTTTCTATCCTTGATGCCTTATTCTTTATCATATTCATAAATAACCCATACACAGCAAACAATGCATCCTTCATTTAGTATGCAAATGACTCTGTCCTCATCTGGTCTGACAGAAATTTACAAAAAATCACCTAGGAGTTATCATCCACTGAGTTATGGCTAAATGACACACAACTTCTCCATAACCCAAAGGAGTCCAGAATGATTCTTTTCTTTTCCCAAGCAGATATCTGAAAAAATGCAATTTTCTTTAATTTCTTCCAAAACTCCCAAGATTGAATTAGTAACCCACATTAAGGTCATAGATGTCACTACCAATGAAAAGCTAAAATTTGAATACCCCATAAAACAAAAATACATCAAAACATGAAACTGCAGATACTGTTAGAGCTATTTCCTCAACTTTCTTAATTCCAGCTCTTATTTGTGAAGCCACTGTACCCATAAACATACAGTGTATCCAAATTACTGTGCTTGACAATGTTACAATAAATTGTCATATTTGCTGCTAGTCACCATTAGAGGACTCCCCACTGCATGGCAATCAGGCAACTACATTGCCTAGACATGAGGCGCTACCTAACACTATCTAACTTTGTGACTAACCACAGTCTTGTGTAAAAACCCAATAAAATGTCCAAAACTAATTAAACTACTACCATATTACACACTTGCTCAAATACTTTAATCTAGGATAACACTCTGTTGACCATTACTAAACTGGTCAATTCTGCAGAAGAATCCCAATGCTGCACTTATGTCTCTAGATTATGGAACTCAGTTCCTGCTAGTCTTAGGTTAATAGAAAACACAAAATCCTTCAAACTTCAGGCAAATCAGTTCCTCATGGACAATTAGTTGTTCTCCTGTACTGATCAATGACAGCTTAATTTCTCCCAAAACTACAAATGCACTTCCATATAACAGCTATAACAGCAGTATTTTACAACTCATCATTCATCCAAATAAATACATATTATTCTAATCTTTGTCTCTAACCAGTATTCTGGACGTTGTGATTAATATTATTAAAAATGGATATTCTGTATTCCACACCTGTTTCTGATGATATCTAAACTACATTTTGTAACCCCATTTTGTACTACAGATCTTATATATGTTCTTGTTTACTTTGTTATATACAGTATGTTCATTGTACATTACATGCATCTGTCATGGCTTTCTTGGGCCTCTGCTGAAAAGGAGTTTCTCGATCCGATGGACTATCCTGGTTAACAAGTGCTAATAAAATAAATAAATAAATACATGCATTATTGGTTTTAATTTGAATATTTACATAGTTTTGTACAATTTTCAGTCTGTCTTACTTTAAATACATTTTTGAGTTTTAAAAAAGGTGTTAGAGACAGATAGCAAAATTTGTGTTCTTGCAATATTTGACTATAATTTGATTAGCTGTATCTAAATTATAGGAGGAGTTGAAAAGTAACATTTTTGATTAAGGTAAGAAAACAGGTCATGATTTAAACTGTGGGATTTGCTAGCTAAAATGCTATGTGACCAATTTGGATTATTTGCTTTATAGACAGCATACTTACATTGCCTCTTGTATTTTGCTCTCATTTACTTGCAGCCTGTTTTACTTTAGATATACTCTTTGTTGAAATTTTATTAAGCTAGTTAGCAAACATTTCTGTTAGATTCTTTGACTGCAAAGGTATTATCTCTGCTAAACTCTGGCAGAAGCTGAGAAATAGCACTTTTATTTAAGGTAAGCAGAAGAGGACAAAGTTTAATCCCACAGATCTACCTGGTAAAGCTGAGTTGTAACAACTCTGGATTTCTTAGCAAACATTAATTGTTCTGCCCCGGGATTCATGAACCTTGCGCCAGGTGCACGCCTAGCATAGGCGTTACAATGCCAAATGTGGCCGCCGAGCGATTCAGGTACGATCCAATTCCACGTGCACTACCGGCGTGCGCCAGATCTGCGCAGCCCCCGGCGTAGGTATGCTAAACACCCCATGTGCGGTGTGTCACCATGCAAATGAAGGCATATAGCGATTCACGAAGTGGCGCAGGCATAGCATAAGCCCACGGCAATGTAAACCAAAAAAAATGGTTTACATTTTCCCAAACATAACATCGGAGTAACGGAAGAGTGTCAGACCCAGGTATCACACTGTTAACATATGCCAATGGAGAAATACACAGACAATGGCAAAAGAAAACATGCACAACACGTAAATAACAACTTAAATGGCATGTCCACAGTAACTCACATCAGAACCGCAGAACATGTGTGCGGAAGGTGCAACATAATGAAATAATATAACAATGTTATAAAACAGCATCGTAATAGACATCAGGTCCACAGCATAATACACCATGGTATGCATGGAATGCCACAACCACGGTGCAAGGGTTGCCAAAGACTCGCGGCAGTCTTCGGCATGGTAACTATGAATTAGTAGTCAATGCCATGCAAATGAGGCAGATAACACTGAATCGCAAATTCCCCACCGGAGTAAGGTTGTACCAAACGGCACAGCGGTAATACACTGAGGAGTGGCTCAGAGGGAATACATGACATCTGCAGAGGGGTGTGCCACAGTAGCAGTAAGCACATTGGAGCACAGCAAACCTGGGCTGTACATCGCAAATCAAAGCTGCAGGACCGGGGTGTGGGGTAATAGTTTAGCTGAGAGCACACAATGCGCGCAAAAGTGCATGTGTACGAGGATGTCAACGTTCCCGGAACCTAGTCATGTGATGCACACCCCGCAAACAATATCGGAAACAGGAAGGTGATGTGAAGAATATAAGGAAATGTGGAAGAAGTGTAATTGGAGTACTAATGAGCAATCAACACTAATCAACCCACGAAGGTCAATCGGTGGTAGCTGACAACTCTGCATGCAGAAACCTGCAAAACGGGATAGGGGAGGCATATGAATGCAAAGAAAGTAGGGGAGGTAGCAGACTGCAAAGATAGAAGACCTGACACAGAAGAGCAAAGCAGACAGGCAGCACAGTGGCAGTAGCACACAAAACGCATGATATGCCATGTCCATGAAAGTAGAAATGACAGTGCTCTGCAGGATGCATGCCAGAAAATGGTAGGTGCAACGTGCAGAAATATTAAGGGAAGGTCGAAAGGTAATCCATGGCAGGCAAGAGTAATGCAACACCAAAGGCAACACCGTTGTAGTTCCATCGGTAAAACACGGAAGATAACCCTTAGATACGGCAGTACAAACACACCCTATGACATCATCGGTGTGCACAGCACAATAGTATAAAGTGTGAATGCACACAACACACAGCCGTGTATTCCCAAACGCCGCACCATAGGTGTAAACACACGGGGAACTTTTAAAATGTACATGTTGGGTGCTGCCGTAGCTGTGATCCATCAGCATGTGTTAGAGACAGACGGTGTTGTGGAGGAGGATGCCGACAACCACCGCAGGCCTCAGAGGAGGAGAGTGTTCAGACCAAGGGTAACCTACCAGGGGCTACATGACCAGGAGATAGTGGAGCGTTACAAGGTGGACAGGGACATGTTACAGCAAATAGTGGAGCTGTGCCGGCCATGCCTGAGAACAAGAAACAACAGAGGGGAACCCATCCCAGTGGACACAAAGGTATGTGTAAGCTTGCGAATACTGGCCACAGGTACCTTTCAAAGGCCAACTGGAGATATAATGGGCATCTTACAGGCATCAGCATCCAGGGTACTACACCAGTTCCTGGATGCCATGTTACCACATGCCAATGAGCATATATACTTCCCCAGATCTCAGGAGGAGTTGGCAAGCAATATGCACCATTTCCACCATGTGGCACAATACCTGGAGGTACTGGGTGCGATAGACTGTACGCACATACAAATCACGTCACCACCTGGCGAGCAGGGCAGACGCTACATAAACTGCAAGGGATTCCACTCCATCAATTGCCAGGTCATGTGCAATGCCCAGGGCATTATCATGGATGTGTGTGCTGGCAGCCCTGGAAGTTACCACGACTCCCATATCTGGCATGCCTCACAGCTGTACCAGGTATTTGGCAGGGGGGACATCCCACAAGGCCATCTCGTGGGGGATGCTGGCTATGCACTGGAGCCATGGATGATGACTCCCATCAGAAATGCACACACACACATGCAAGAACGCCATAATGAGGCACACGCACAAACTAGAATAAGCATACAGCGTGTGTTCAGGATGCTGAAATCACGGTTCCGGTGCTTGGATACATCTGGTGGAGCCTTGCAGTACTCTCCAGGCACATGTGCCCACATATTCATAGTATGTGCCATGCTACATAATATGATCCTGCGGAAGCAGCTGCTGCAGGGACATAATGGTGAAGGGCCACAAAGCCCACCACAATTGCCAAGGCCAGTCCAGGCACAGAGGGTTCCAGACCAGGAACACACTGTGCCAGCCCCAGTAGACAGATGAAGGTGTACCCAATATGCCAATGCCCTGGCAAAGAGGGAATGTATAACACATACTCTGACAGCGTAGGCCCCATGGACTGACACCTCCCCACCTGCACACACAGTGAAATGGACGGCACACAAACATGACCACCTGTAAAGTGTAATGTATGGGTGGCCTTATGTGTGACTCCAACATAGGCAGCCCCCAAACACTGTAAACCCAACAGCCAGTGGAACATGTGACGCCAACACCTGAACAGTACGTGAGTCCTACAGCATATGGCGTTGCTGTGTGCCTGCCATGGTCGCCGCAAGATGTATACATATAAATATATATATATATATATATATATATATATATATATATATATATATATATATATATATATATGTATATACATATATCTATATATGTATATATATATATATATATATATATATATATATATATATATATATATATATATATAGATAAATATGTACATATACATGTATATAATACAGATACGACAGGGAATTAGAGGGATATAAGGTGACTGAGAGCGGTATCCCGCTATATCTGTACATAGTGTACATAGTGCAACGACAATCTGAACATCCGAGAGGTTCAAAATAAGAGGATACCGCCAACCATGGAACGTGTAACATACCGATATGCATAACCGCGAGGCTGAAAGACCACCAGAACACAGTACTGTAACAGTACATGCGCGTGTAATAGTATAATGATATGAAGGGAGAGGTAGACACCACCGCCGGTGTTGTGGTCCACATAGGTACTGTGTGCAACCGTCCCCGTGAGTGCCGTAGTATGTGTATGTGTGCGCTGAGGGTGCCGTGTGCGTCACTGTGTGAGTGTAATGTGTGTGTGTCTGCAACATGTGTATGTTGGTGCCAAGTTAGAGGCAGAGCAGAATATTAGGTGTAGGCATACGGTAAACTAGCCTCAGGCATATGTTCACTACTAGTCCCACAGTATTAGTGACAGCCCCACCCTGGCTAGGTGTGTCGTGACATAGAACGATACAAAGTGAATATGTCCCAGATGGTAGCACAGGAATATTCCCCATAAGAAATGGAAAGGACGTATATAATAGTCATGCCTGCATGTACGACACTGATATGTTACATGCAATATGATATGTTGGCAAAGCCACACAGCAATAGGTATGTATCGCGGAAATATGTATGTGCTATCCCAGTACTGACCGTAGCCATGTGTTGGCCTGTAAACACCGCTGTGTGTTCTACAAGTGTCAAACAATCAATTCCCATCTGAATATGTGGCAACCACTGGCAAACAGGCTATCCCAACAACAGGACCACAATGACTGCAAATATCTGGGACAGACTGACAAGGGATAGTTGTCACGTACACATAACCGCTGATATACCACAGATGTTACGGAGGTATACAGGCATCAAGCTCACCTGCAGGCGATACCGACACCACATGACAACAGCCCAACCTACAATCCCATAACAAAAGACTATTAACTGTCAACTCTCCAAGTAGGGATGGAGCACACAGACTACTATACTGGTTATGTAGAGATGCAATGCCCACAAACCGTATCCGTGACGTACAACCACCGATATCCCCCACTGTAGATAATAAAGGAATACAAACCGTAATAGCAGCACAGACATACAGTCAGTCAATGACATCTGCATAACCACAACATATCGCGTGGGAGACACAATTAAAGGCGGATGCATAATTGCATGCATTGTATAAATGCAAACAATAGCCATGTTACAGTTTAGAATGCAATACTCCGTTATCATTCGTCGGCAGGACAGGTACACCCACATGCCGAACCAAATACTACACCTGTCACACACAATCCACGGGTGACTTGAATGCAGAATATACTTGTCCCTATGCATAGCAGATGCAGTTACACATAACATAAGACAATACAGACCATCTCCATGAAGGTAGAGCAAATATCCAACGCCCAGGTGGAGAATCCAATTATACCCCAGTATCGACGCATAATTACCGAATGGAGTAGATGCACAGGTGATATGCACGTAATTACTCACGTACACATAGCTGCTGATATACCACAGAAGTCACGGGGGTATACATGCAGCAAGGCCACGTGCAGATGATATCGGAACCAATTAACAACAGCCCAACCCACACTCCCATAACAAAAGACTATTAACTGTTACCTCTCCAAGTAGAGATGGAGCACACAGACAACTATACTGTCCATGTAGAGATGCAAGGCCCACAACCCGTATCCGTCACGTATAACCACCGATATCCCCCACCGTAGATATTAAAGGAATACAAACCGTAATAGCAGCACAAACATACAGTCAGTCAATGACATCTGCATAACCACAACATATCGCGTGGGAGACACAATTAAAGGCGGATGCATACTTGCATGCATTGTATAAAGGAATACAACAGCCATGTTACAGCCATGTTACAGCTCTGAATGCAATACCTCATTATCATTCGTCGGCAGGACAGGTACACCCACATGTCGAACCAAATACTACACCTGTCACACACAATCTACGGGTGACATGACTTCAAAATATATATTTCGCTATGCATAGCAGTTGCAGTTACACATAACATAACACAATACAGACCATCTCCACGAAGGTAGGGCAAATAGCCAATGCCCAGGTGGAGACGCGTAATTTCCAAATGGAGTAGATGCACAGGTGATATGCACGTAATTACTTACTGAGAAACAGCAATTGGTGGGATGAATCCACATGTTGCAGGTATCGACGTATATAAGGATGACTCTCAGGATATTCAAACCGTATGCTCATACTGAAACAGCATTGTACTACCGAAAACAAAAGGAGACGGAAAAATGATACACGATACACGGAATGACACACCAACAAGGTATGTAGAACACACGATATAAGGTTGTGCAATGCATGATCTGTATTAATAAGCAGTACTGTATGTGAATGGTGGTTGTAATTAATTACACTTGTCCGTAATGCAGAAAGTGGTGAAAGGTAGTTATGTAGTGATATCTTGCTGAGCATACCAACGCTTGTAGACACCGTGTGTACAGCAGTGGGACATCATGTACACAGCTGAGACACCACAATGGATGCCACAGGAGGGCATTAAAGAGAAGAATGCCATACCACACGCTGTTGCTGGCAGTGGATGTCCAACAAGGAAGCGCCATAGCAGGGGATAGTACATGTATGTATACTGTCACAGCACGCATGTGTATGAGCATATACCATTGATGTCATATGTAAGGTGTGGCCGACGTGCAAGTATGCCCTGCATTAGGGGATACTATGTGAAATATGTGTAATGTAAAGTTGTCTAGGTAGTTATGACAGATATCATACACAGTATCACAGGCATATCATACATAACACAGGTATCGCCTATTGAATGTACAATAACAGGATACATATGGCCTGTAGGTATGGGACAGAGTAGAGCATGATAGCTAGTCTAAATGGAAGGGACACCAAGTAACCATGCCCAAAGGACTTGTAGTAGCTGCACAGGTGCACAGTGGGCAACAATGCAGTCTGGCAGGTCCACGTGTAAGCACATGGGCAGTGTTCACAGTAGTGTCACCTCTCCATGGTAGTGTCCTGTGAACAGCAGAGGCAGGTGTCAACTGCACCACTACACAGTACCGCTGCTGTGGTGGTACCAGGACTACGTGTCACTCAAACAGCAAGGGAGGTATCACATGAACAGTGCTACCGTGTGTCCCTGCGGGATGTACACAGGACCTATGTTCCACAGCATGGTGTGTGTTGTGTTCATGGAAGTAACACAGAAGCCCAGCCCATGCAGTGTGGCGTGTGTGCACATATCCAGGAGCATTCCGTTCACACGGCCCACCGCAGATGGCATGTATGAGGAGTATATATATATATATATATATTATATATATATATATATATATATATATATATATATATATATATATATATATATATATATATATTTGTATTTTTCTCTGCCTACTGTAGTCTTTATGTAACCTTTCCTTTTTGGACATTCTTCTATCTTAGTCATTTGTTACAAAGATGTTTACTTTGTTCTATTGGGCTTTTTTCCTTTGTGTGTGGAGCTTTTCTCCCCGGGCCTCTACTGAAAATGGACATCTATCCAGCTAGACTAGCCCGGTCAACAAATGTAAAATAAAAATAAAATAAAAATAAAAATAAATATGCATCACTAATGTGGAGGACATGGGCCGTGTCAGAGCAGAAGACTCCCCTGAGTATGTGGTATGCAGATGTGTACAGAAGTGTTGTCCGTATGTCAGCCGCATATGTAAACTGTCTGAGCCCAGTAAACATCGTGGCATGTCAATGTTGTGCCATGTAAAGCTGTAGCTGTTGTTGAAGGTACACCATAAATGTGTTATTGTACCCTTGACTGTGTGTAGATGTGTGTAGTTCACAGGTACAATGGCTACCTATGTACCAGAATCACACACAGTACAGATAGGTGTGGCCTTGCAGAAGGATATCCATGCCACAGTGGAATACGGTAACCACAGGACTGTGTGTGGCATATGTGTGTACTGTAACCATGTACAATGTGATATGTATGTACGGGACCACTATCCATGTGATAGTCAGTGGGTGAATGTTGTTATGCAAAGGTGATGTGCATGCACCATGTGTCATGCATCCTGATGCCATGATACGCATATGAAGTATCCACCACACTGACACCCATATGGTTGGTATTGTTATGAGCTGGTGGAGCAATAATGGCACTTGGTATGTAGGTGTGGGAAATCTAGGCATGGACAGTACTCTGTGACAGCATGTTCCGTATGTAAGCATATAGTGAACATGAGTGGCCCTATGACTGAGGACTGTGTAATGCAATATGTACGTGACATGTAGTAGGTACTATGGTATGCTGGCACCACTGTGTGTACAGTCCATGAGCCACATAGCATAACATCCTGAGACACAGGGTATGATGTGCAGGTGGATGTGTATGTTGTCAATACCAGAATGTGGAATGTTGCTGAAAGGCAATGTGAGGACAACGTATGATGTGTCGGGCTCCATCATCCTCAACTGCCCATGCAACTGTATGACAGGTGGCCAGCATGTGTATGTGCCTTGCTGTGGCATACACAAGCCCAACACAGGTGCTAGGAAAGGACTGGAGGCCATCAATGTGTGTGGGAATCACGTTCCTGAGGATGTGCCCCATTGCCATGCAGAATGGTCCAGTCATGGGTGTATGACTATAGTCCCACTCGTGCAATGCAGTGCCACCCGTGTGTAGTGCGATAAATGCCACTGTGCGGCAGTCAGGGTCCACGATGTCCGACAAAAGGCTAGCAGTGAATATAGTGGCCTGGTGCGGAGACATATACTGAACAGGTTGGTGGGACATTACAGCCAGGGACATTGGAAGGTGACATTGGGCCAGTGTCCCAGGACATATTGTGTGCATGTCAGTACTGTGTATGTGAACACAGGGACACTATGATGGCCATGTACGGATTGCGACCCTGTAGTGAGTGAGAGGGTGTATTGTCGGTAAGTACTCCATCGCCTGGCACGTTGCCAACATTAGCTCGGTCTGCAATGCTTGGGTGACTATTGTATGTGACAGCAGATGTGGATGTTGCCAAAGAATACTGACATACCACCACAATGCCTGAGGCCCCACACCGCAATGTGCGGCAGTCATGTTTAGGTAGCTAGCCTTGGAGTATGTGATGATGGACCTTGGGGACCCACCATAGCTGAAAAGTGATGCACCCCACACATGTGAATGTACATCACTGTGCAACAGCCTGTACATGTGGTTGTACATCATATGTGCATGGAACATGACCACCACAGTGGCGTCTGTGAACTGTTCAGTACCGCCATGTCTCTGTGTGGAATAGCATGATTCCTGCAATTGTGTACATGCTACTGCAGCGCACTGTGGTATGTGTCAGCATATGTATGTGCAGTGTCCATCTGCTTGGGTGTCATGATGTTAACAACTGCTGTCAGCAGACGTCCGTAGTAGTTGTTGTAGTACACATGTTCCGTGCATGCTGTGATGGGTGTGTTTCCAGGGTGTGGCTAGCAAGGCCATGTAGCATATGTGTTGAATCCACCAAAGAGGGGATAACCCAGGTGTGTCACACCAGTCACATGGAGGTAATGTTCATGCTAAGGGTAGTGTAGATATGGTATGTGCTGTGTATTGTTTCACCCAGCTGAGCTGAGTGCATGACTCAAGCATGTGTAGGTACATGGGTGTCTATCCCAGGGAAGTGTGGGTTACTGTCAGCACACAGCAGTGGTAGCTGTCTGAGGCCCAATGTACACTATAACAACACAGACGGTATGTAACCTGTGGTGTACACTGTCGACTCTGTTGCGTGTTGCAATGTGTATAGCGGTCACAAACACTGTTATCTGCACATGGAGCACCTATGATGCATTGTGTTAAGCAACTATCCAGGATGTGTGCAAAACACTGTGTGATGTGTGAACCCCTCATCTGTGGGTGTTCCGGTCCAGGTATGTGCCTGGAAGGTACGGTCCGTGTACAATCCATAATCGCAGGTGTGCTGCGCAGAGCATGGAGGCAGGTCCCAGTCACCGCAGAGATATGTGAGTGGTGCAATAGTGTGTGTGCCCCGCTTATGTGCATCACAGTGGAAGATGCAAGCATTGTTCCACATGACCCCATGCCGTGCCTGCCAGTTACAGCCCTGCCGGTGACAGTTATGTGAAACTGCCAGAGAGGCAGTATAGCATGTGATGATGTACATGTGTGCTCTACACCCCAGGCCGATGGCTGCAGGTCATGAGTGCCACAGCATTGTGTTTGACCTGGACTGTCATAGCGGTCAGATACCACATGCCTCTACAATAACAGTAGGAGCATAGGCAACTGTTGCAGTGACACAGTAGGTCAATGTACAGTGTCCCCGTGTCCAGACCACTGCTGACTGTACACCATGGCTAGACACACACCCAGAGGGCTATAACACCGGTGAGCCATTGCATGTCCCAGTACACGTAGTCTGTGTATTGCCATCACAGGGCAGTCACAATAACATGATGTATGAGAGATATATTGTACCAGATAATGTGTCATGTGTGCGTATGTTGAGTTTCAGAGGTGTTCACCCTTCCGCAACATCTCAGTGCATGATGCCTTGTGTAACATGATGTGTGGAACTGCAGTTTGATTCACAAGAGCATCATCCGTGACTGGTGTGTTGTGAATGGTGTAACCCATGAGTCTGCGGGATATACACTGATGTTGGCTGCCATGCTGGGGGCCACCAGTGGTGCCTACAGTGGTCATACAGACATATTGCATACATTGTTCTTGCAGGAATGTCCATTGTTGTAGATGATGTGTTACTACGTGATGGTTGGTGTGTGTTGTGAATGTTACCCATCCAGACGTGACCGTCAGGTGCAGTCATGGTTGTCGACAGCATCACCCCCATCCACAGCTGTCAGCACCCTGTCCCCAGAATGGGTAACAGTAGCCCTTGTACTGTGTGACTAATGTGCAGATCGTAGAACACCTATTACTGGCTGCCTAACAGTGTCATCTAGGAAGGGTATATGATGGCTGGAATACGCTACTCCAATGTATAAATATGATATCCCAATGAATTACAATGATTCCCATCTAGTAAGCCATGGCTGGCATGTAAACCGTGTACAACAATGTCTGTGTGACAGACCCTTCCAATGTGGTGCTGTGATGAACATGCACCCGTTAGAACACCAAATGAGGTACGTTGCACGTAATAATGTACAACTGACAGCTATGGGCACAGCATGGATGCAGAAGCACATCTCCCACAGGCAGTACCACTGTACGGTGGTAGGGGGGCATTGCACGAGTACATGTGACAGTTGCTGTATTGCCACATGTACGACATATCCGTCATATAGGGGTAGAACTGGTATGTGACGGTTGGACATGCCTGTACATACGACCATGTCCCACAGGATATGTGTTAAGTGTGTACAACACCTGTCGTACCATCAGCAAGCTGTGAAGTGTATGACTGCCAGTGTACCTGTGTGACATGTTGTGCAATGGGTGCAAAGGTATGCAGTAGCGCATTACATGCTCACATGTCCTGCACAGGTGCATAGCTTGACAATACAATACAAATAAGGTGTTGGATAATAGCAACCCACAAGAGGTGATGAGTACGGGTGGCAATGCACTATCACCTTTCCGGGTAAGGTATGCATGTCCATGACACATTAGCACCTGAGATGTTAGCAGTACAGCTGTACAGGGCGGCATGTATATTTGATTACAAACACCCTTGCATGTTCCACCAGTGGCCTGTTGACAGACAGACATCAACACAATGTGCAGCATTGACATGTGCACAGCACATCACCGCTGGCTACAGTAGAACAGGGTTAATGTGTTGACATGTGCACAGAACATCAGCGCCAGCTACAGTCGAACACGGTATGTGTTGAATCCCACAGTCATTGTAGCCCATGCCACAGAGAGACATGTTATGCATCTGTGTATGTACGGCTGGGAATGGACCTGGCCTAGCAGTATAGCTGTGTCAGTGTTGCGAACAACATACTGAATGGGTTGTATGTGTGAGGTGTGTGTCATAAGTTTATGGTCTGATGGATGATACCAGCATTGCCACTGCTATGTGAACATCCCTGTCCCCATAAATGAATACCTCGGCTGTGCTCAACACCATGGTCACTGTGGAAGGGATGGTGCTGTGCGGTGCACCAGACGACATGGTGGTGACAGCAGGCACTGGATGTAGACATATGTGGTACCCATGTCAGGTCGGGGTACCATCCATGCGCACGGGATATCACCGTGTGGGCATATACAGCACTGTGTTGAACAATATTACAGCACATAGCACCTGTCAGGGGTAATGTTTATGCATGGGTGTGTGATACCAGCATGCACCATACACACCCCCACCATGCAGCATGCTGCCTACCTTGCAGAAGGACATTGTCCACACCATGATGATGGACATGCGACATGTCCATATACCCATATAAACGACATATGGAATGGACAGCCACCATCCCAATACTGGTATTCCACAGGCTGGACACATCCCTGTGCCATATATGTGATATACCCTACCATACCATGCAACCCTGTCCATCACGGCTGCACGTGCCATCACAGTCATACATGGTGCGATGGCCACATGGCACATGCACTATCAACTGACTGGATCAGTAATGTGGCACTGATGCACGTTGTGGTGTCACAATTGCTGTGTG